>NC_090687.1:5092500-5374653 GCF_013368605.1 Nyctibius grandis
GGTGCCGCGGGAGGTTTAAAAGGCGGGATGCCGAGGCGCGCGCCGGCTGTGCGGCCGCGGCGCGCGGGCCTGGCGGGGCACCTGTGGGCTGTGCGTGTGCGGAGGGACCCTTCACAAGGAGCCGCGGGGAGAAGACAAGGAGCAACGGGCACAAGTTGCACCGGGCGAGGTTTCATCTTGACGTGACAAAGAAATTGTTTATGGTGAGAACAACCCTTCACCGGAGCGGCCTCCCCGGGGTGTGGCGGGGTGCCTGCCGCTGGAGGTTTTCATGGTGGGACGGGACTGCCCAAACCGTTCTGTGACCCAGGGGCCCTGCCCCAGGAAAGGTTGCACCCGGTGATCTTCCCAGGTCCCGTCCGACCTGGGCTGTTCTGTGGTCTGTGATACCCCGGTGGGGCTCGCTGTGGGGTCCGAGAGCTGGGTGAACAGCCGAACCGAGGTTCTCGGGTTGAACTGAACTGTTGACACTTTCTGTTACTTTATTTGTGTTTTGTTTATAGCTGTTTTCATTTGTGGTTTGTTTACAGCAAGTTTTCATGCAGCTAACTCCAAGAATCCTTTCGCTTCTGCTCTTTTAGTTAGGATTCTGTAGTGGCTGATATTTGAGCTAGTTACCTTAAATAACTTAAATAACTTTTAAAAGAATCATAAACAGATATTTTATTACAAATTGTGATTGCTTAGGACATCTAAAACCCATTATATTTTCTTTTAAATCCTGAAAGAATATAGGAAGCCTGCCTGACAACGAGGTTGTGAAAATAGAGGAAGTAATAGCTATTCCTTCAGTCCAATGTGTGTATTTTGGACTCTCTTGCTGGGCTAAAATAGCTACACTGTAGCTAAAGGTTGCTGGAAGAAAACTATCGTTCTCTAGGGGAATTCTAGAGATGGATCTGAGCTCAGGGCAGGAAGTCAAGTCTGTGGGTCAAGGTCCAGACCACTGGGGTGGGCAGCCAGGCACTGGCATGGCTGCAGTGTAGCTCAGGCGGAGATCGAGGGAGGATGGCCTGAGCTAAAGCTAAATGGAGCTCCGAAGCAAACGGGGCCAGGCTGCTGCTTCTCGCAGCTCTTTGCACAGCAGTCTGAGGCACCCTGCCAGCGCTGGCCTTGAGCACAGGCAGCTAAATCCCAGGGGAAGAGTTGCACTCAGGGCTCTGACACAAGCTCACTGGGAAAAGACGGTGACCTCTGTGTCCACCATCTGGTGTTGGGTGGCTTCTTAAGGACCTCATACCCTTCCTATCCAAGCCCCTGAAGAAATGCTCTGCAAGACAGAAAGCTAGTTGAGCATCTCCCTACGTGTACCCAAATCAGCAAAAATTCAGTCCATGCATTGCAAGTGATAGCAGTTTTCTGACTTTATTTTTCATTTCCCCAGTAAATGTTCTATTCAAATAGAAGGTATTATGTAAACATATTTCTGTTTGAGTAGTATTTCTGTTACACCAGGATAGCATGTGCCTTTCCCTCTCCCGAAACCAACAAGAATTGTGGCAAGAATTGCAGCAACACAGTTTTTGATTCAAACAGTAAATCCCACTATAAATCCTTCCCTGCAGCACCCCCTCCCCCAAATATCAGTACCGTAAATAAGTGGCTGGTCTAAAAAAGGAGTAGGTGGTGCATAATATTAAAAACAGTAGCTTGTTGAGCAAAGCTATTTAAAAAGATTCTGAGTACCATATAATGAAGGTACTATCAGCAAATACCAGACTAGCATCTCCACTAGCTTTACTGGGCTGTGAGTTATTGCTGTGGTCAATAGATCTCTTTTCTGTAGCATTCTGCTTATGTAGGTGATAAATCTTACAGTCTTATGGGAATAGGGTCAGGCTTCTGCTACTCTGCCCCATTATTTTTCTACTACATCATTTAGAAAACTGCTGGACTGGACCATTTTTGGTGCCGTGACTTTTTGTTCAGCTACATAGTAAATTTCACTGTGCATATTAAATTTTAGCTCAGACCACATTTTAAAGTCCATCTTGATAGAAGGTGAAACTGAAATAAAATCTTAAGCAAAAGAGCAAATAAACATGAGAAGTAGAAAACATGCTATTTTAATTACATTTTCAGGTGCAAAATGCAAAGAGAGAAAGCAAGTTTTGGTTTTGATTATAACGGGTTTTTTTGGATATTTTTCAAAACTGAAGAATGAATAACCTAGTAATACTGGCAGTCATTCAGATAAATTTTCAGTAATTCTGTAAGCTCTGGGAATATTTTAAGCAACGGGTGGTTTGAAATTCTTGCTGTTAAAAGAGAAGCAACATAAGGTGATGTTAGGTAATGATGGACAAAGCATTTTGATCTTTCACGATTTTGGTGCCACCTCAGTACAGCCACCTGCCAGGAATCACAGCTTCCACTCTACTCCTAGGTGTGCCAGCTCTGTTCCCTCATTTTCCTGGAGACTGAGAGATGTGCTACTGCCCTGTGGGAGCAGGCTGCAGGAAAAGCAGGGGAAGGAGGAGCGTGGCTTGCTTTTAGCCCTTGCTGTGGGTGAGCAGAAGAGACCTTTCAGTGTTGTTGTATACATTCAGGCAAAGGGACAGGACAGAGACACAGTGGAGGCAAGATGTGAAGGGCAGTGAATAGTAGAGCACTGAATGGTGCCACAGACATCTCCAGGTAGCATTAGCACCTGCTGGTTTTATCATCTTGTTCTGTATCAATAATTGAGTTACATACGTGGTACCACAACAAAACATCACAGTCCAGAGTGTATGAGGTCAGCATAACACTGCAGAATCACAAGGTAGACATGGCTGGGCAACTGTCCTTATTACTTATTTATTCGTTAAGCCATATATGCTGCAGCAGAATGCTAAATTGCATTTATGAGAGAAGCCTTTGCTTTCTGAAACAAACTTTTACTTCTAACTTTTAAGTCTGAAGAGTATGTAAGAACAATGTTCGAATACGTAACAAGCTGCTGGAAGGAAGAAAGAATAGTCTGTGTCCTACTTGAGTGGCAAAGTAGTACATTTTTGGAAGGAAGTATCAGCTTAACTGTTAGGGAAAACCCCCTAATGTTAAGGATAAAGAAGCAATGGAATAGGTTACCAGTCAGGGATTCTCCATCAGCAGAGGTCCTTAAGGAAAAGGAAGTGTCAGGGAAAAGTGATATGTTTGCAGGATCTCAGGATGTCCCATTGAACCCTATTTTTCTTTGATTCTATAATGCAATGCCTGCGACGTCCATGATATACATAAATCTTTGTTTCCTGAGTATGGTTTGTTAACCCTGAGAAATTGGTTCAAGCATCTTTGATTTTTCTTTTACTCAATTTGTCAAACAACTATTTTTCCCTTTCTGACTAGATTTCTTCCTTATCTTCCTCACAGGTTTTGCTCTTCACTAGGCCTTCCAGAAAAGTTGTCTGCTGTCCTCTTTAATTTTCCACTCCACAATGCTTTGGTAGTGACTGTCTAGCTTGGAGAGGACAAGTACTTCTGTTAACAGTACTTTTTTAAATACATGGAGTAAACTTTTTGAATTTCTGTAGTAAAGCTCTGTGGATGTAACAACAGGTCTTTGACCATATCTTTTTTCATTAGTCCCCAGTGCCAGTTTAGCTTCTCAGTTAGAGACAGTGAGAAGCAGCTATTCAGCCGTGGGAGAACTTGTCAGCTACTCTTTCCATAAAGGAAAGGTAAATAGCTGCTATGCCACTGGATGAACCATCTGTTAGTTTCAACGAAGAAAGGAAGATTGTGAACTTGGCTTTTTTGTTTGTTTGTTATTTTTAGACATGCTGGCTGAAAGTATTTATGTTACTGGGTACTTAGCTCTTCATCTGTTGTGTCTAAAGCCCTGTGCATGGTCTGTGTGGAACCTTACTATGTTCAAGGACTTTCTTTACGTGATTGTTACTTCTGAATGTGGTTTTCTACCATTGGAACGGAAAGGTACCAAATGATACACCCTCATACTTTCATAACATCAATCTAGAAAATGTGCAGCAGTCTCTTGTGCTTTGGACTTTGGCTGACCATACTAAAAAAAAAAAATTGTTCCCCAACTGTTGTAGTGCACAGACTGTATCATAGCTAGCTTCTGTGTGCTAATCTGAAATAAAAGTCTTAGCCGTGAAAATAGCTACCCAACCAGAAAATAAGCTGTATTATTAATAATACAGCTGGTTATTAATAATAACCAGAAAATAAGTATATTAAGCTACTCTAAACTAGTTTTTATTTATTTTTAAATTGGATAAGCAACATGCAAAGAACAAAATTTTCTCAATACACAAAAATGTTAGTCTTTAGAGTCTAATGTAAGAAGAGCCGAAACAACAACATGGCTTACTGTAGTGTCATTCAAAGGTAGAGTAGTTCTGATAGTATTATGGGGCAATAGGAACGGGTCTGAGTAATGAAGTGGCCTCCACCAGGTATGGAAATGTACCATAGCATAAATATTTCTTAAATCTTTATCAAATTGATCGTCTTTACAAGCAGAAGCCGTGCTTTGTTTATAAGGGCTATGCAGGTAAACTTGTTTTCTTACAGGAGTCATTAAGCATTTGCCGTGCACTGTTGTAATCACAGGTAGTAAGAAATGAAAATACCATGAGTCGTATTGCCGCTACCCGAGGCTGCTTCATCCCACTGGCACTTTCAGCCCCATGCCAAAATATGTTCAGCTTTATAGTAGTAACATTTACTTTGTGGTCCTAACTGAATTCCAGTTTCAGAAACATCTAGTTTCTCCTGGGAACTTTAAGATTAAGACAGCTGTAAGATTTATTTCCCAAACTGTTGTATATTTTGCCTTGTGTCTTTGAATAAATCTTCGTTACGTTTTTCTCTGTATTTGGTTCCACACATAAATCCACACCCTTCTCATTTTTCCCTCCTTTAGCTCAGTTGTCTCCTGAAGTGTTCTTCATATATGTATGACTTGCTACCTTCTCATCCAGCACCTTATGCTTTTCAGAAAGATCCCTGTTTGGAAGGCAGGAGACACATAACATCACTGTCATCTTGTCACTGTTGCTTGTAGGAGGAAAGAGAAGCTATTGTGGAAGTAATATTCGGTCTGTGAAAAATGTGCTTAGCTTATTCACATGTGCAGTGAGGAGCTGGGATGTACTGGAACACGCTCAAGGCATGTGAAATCTTTGGATAGTTTAGCTGTCTAACAAAACACTACCAAGTTTTATAGGCATATAGCTTGTTCTGCCTGTTAAATCAGCTCAATCGATGATGTTGCAGACACTATAGCACAGAGCCATAGAAATTAGAGTTGTCACTAAAACTGGAAACACTCTAACCAGAAATAGATCATAACTGTAACAACAAGGCTTATTAACTGTTCAGACACTACTATTACATAAGATAGCTGGTAGTTTTTACTGTCTTTGTATCTTCTAGATGGTACATTTTAATCAAATGCAACTTATTAAGCTCCAGCTTAGTGCATGAGTAACTTGTAAAAACTATTTGGCCTGGCTTCTGACCTAAAAGTGTCCGTATGCAGTTACAAAACTGTCAGAAATGACAAAACCTGGAGATTGCCTTGTACAGGACACTGGAAAGTTTAAGCATATCGCTAGCCCCACTCTTAATGGATCTGGTGTGTAATTGGAAGAAGATTTCTCTTTTAACTGCCTCTTACCTCGACTGGCAAATACTGTCACCATTTTGACTGGCAGTCCCTGGTCAATTGTGTCATACTGTAATGCAGGTTTCCCTTGATTCCCTGAAGGATATACTAGATTCTGAGAGTTCCTTGCCAGAGGGTTTGCATATTACTGTACTTCTCAGTGATGGGTAATTCACCCTTTGTTTTTGGCGTGGCTTTGCTTTGCAAAGTGGTTCTCTAGGTTTTGTTGTTCTTTCCTAAACAGACAGGACTAAAGCGAAGACATAAAAAAAGCTCCTTAAAGTTTTTCAAATACATTGACAACTGATTCTCAAGTTAGAAGTCCTTCCAGTTTATTGTATGCAGCAATGGGCCAACTGTTGAAAAAGATACAGTTCAAAATAATAAGCATTTCAAGAAGACTATCTAAAATTCTCTGAGATTTTCTGCCTGAGAATATCATCATATAATATAAAGAATTTCAGATGCTTTGTGCCAGGAGGTTTGAATCCTGAATGACACAGCTGATGTACTGACTTCTTCATTTTTCCTCCCCTCAAAAATCCCGAGCTGAAATCACACAGAAATATAAGGTGCGTTTTGTTCCATGGAACTGCACAGTCCTGTAAGTATGAAAATGACAACAAATACAAAAGGCAAGAAATAAAAACGCTTGGTTATGTAACTAGATCAGTTTTGTCTACTTCAGATGTTTCATTGGTCCAGACTGACCTCTTGGAATTACCTAAGAGTAGGAATACTGTCAAATAGTATCAACCAGTTATTGGACAACACAGGGGAGCAGACTGCCTATAATTATAGGTGGCAATGGAATAGTAACTCCTTGATCACGTGTTGGATTATAAGGACATATTGAGAACAATGGGCTGGTTTATTTTCCTAAGGTCTGATCGCTTTTCTAATAGTACAATATAAATCATGGATCAATTTCTTTTTCTAGTGTCTTGCCTCTAAAAAAAAAATTCAATTAATTGCTTTATGTAAATATCCTAATGAACAAACCAGGCATCTGAGAAAACAAATTTCCAGTGTCATGAAATCCTATCAGAAAGCGATTTAACTGTAAATAAAACTAATAATGCTGGCCCTTGGCCTACTTATAACCCCGAGATTTCAATTTAGTTATATGATAAAACTAGTTCTTGAAAGATTCTTATATTCATTTTGATATCTAGTGGCATGAAGAATTGGAGTGGAAAGGTATAAAAGGAGGATTTTCCACTTTTCCAGAGGACCGTTCCGTCCTGTTCTTTAGGTAGCAATGCAGCTTTGGATATTGGCTTTATATAGTCACATTTAACTGCCTGCTCTGCCTTTGGAAAGCAAAAGAACACTTATGAAATTAGAGCACTCTTGTTTGTCTTGATGCCACATTAATTTCTGCAGAGAATGGCTGCCTCTAAATGACGGTCAGATATTGTCAGGATACTTAGGGGGTTTTTTTTTTGTTTCCTATCACTACCTTAGACTGTGAAAATACTCTAAACTGACTAAATAGTTTAGACCTAGAAGTTAATGAAATTTATTCTGCTGATTTACATCAAATTATATCAAGTTTTTAGTACAGAGTTTTACATTTTTTTAGTAATCTTTTATAGTCCTTGGTCTCATGTGCTTGCTCTCTTTTCCTTTGAAAGCATTCCTAAGAAATCACTTGCCTTGCTCCTCCTCAGTTATGTGTAATTCCTCAGGAAGTGTACGAGCTACCTCACAAAGTAACATTAGAAAAATAATCAAAATTGATATTATTGGTTTTATTCACTGAACTGAACAGAAAATACACCATGGGCCACCTAACGCTTTGTTTTTCATGGCAGTAAGTACTCAACTCATTGGTTTCTTTGTTAGTGGAGGCTTCAATGAGCTTTTTCAGCTCAAGAACACTGAGGACAGAAGTTTCTTGATATTGTGCTTCAGTTTGCTAACTAATAGGTCCTATTTAGTTAAAAATGTGCAGTTAAAATGTCCCTTCTGCAAGTCTGTACAGAAATAATGAGGCATTTATGTGTGCATTAATTATAGATTGAAACTATATCTCAGATTGGAAACTGTCTGTCTTCTCATAATATAGCCTGTGGGCTACTGAGCTCATATCAGAGTTACAGTAAAGCAGAAAAACACTTTCTTATGTGGACGCTGTATTCAGTCAGTAATTACTGGAATTTTTCTGTTGTAGGTTTATGGTGATATAACAAAGAGCACATAGATGTGAAGATTACTAGCTCATTGGTAAAGCAAAAAGACAACAGATGAAACACTGGAACAAATAGCTTAGCATATTGTCCCCCCTGTACTCGGCACTGGTGAGGCAGCACCTCAAATACTGTGTTGAGTTTTGGGCCCCTCACTATAAGAAAGATGTTGAGGTGCTGGAGCACATCCAAAGAAGAGCAACGAAGCTGGTGAAGGGTCTAGAGCACAACTCCTATGAGGAGCGGCTGGGGGAATGTGGCTGTTTATTCTGGAGAAAAGGAGGCTGAAGGTAGACCTTATCACTCTCTACAACTACCTGAATGGAGACTGTAGCAAGGTGGGTGTTGGTCTCTTCTCGCAAGTAACAAGCAATAGGATGAGAGGAAACAGCCTCAAGTTGTGCCAGGACAGGCTTAGACTGGATATTAGGAAAAATTTCTTCACCGAAAGGGTTGTCAAGCATTGGAACAGGCTGCCCAGGGAAGTGGAGGAGTCACCATCCCTGGAGGTATTTAAAAGATGTGTAAATGTGACACTTAGGGACATGGTTTAGTGGTGGATTTGGCAGTGCTGGGTTAACGGTTGGACGACAATCTTAAAGGTCTTTTCCAACCAAACTGATTCTATGATTCTGTTATTATATACATAAAAATACAAGGTGGCTTTGTTGTTCCTTTAGCCTGCTACTTTGCTTACAGATAAAGTGCAGTTGCAGTAGAGTGGTAATATAATAAGATGATTAAAGTTGTATAATCTAACCATTAGAAAAATTTTATTAAAGCATTTTTGTATTCTTGATCCTTTCCTTCATATATATGTTTAATATTTCATCAAAAAGAGTAACAAAAAGTTCTTACTATGCATGAAAAAAGAGTAAGGAATGGAGTTAGCCCTTTTCAACTGCCTAGAGTAAAAACTGTGTGTTTCAAGCCGTTTTTTGAAGTTGGATCTTTCAAAATCTAATCTTGTGAGTGCTAGTCTCTGTTAATTGGGTAGGTAGTGGCATGCAATATATGAGAGAATTACAGGAAGAAACAAATTGTGGATAAATCAATGAACCTTTTGAACTTTAAACATTGCAGATGAAAATCCCTGGTTTTGCCTTTCATTGCCTACTTTCAATGTTTTATTTCTTTATCTGTAAGCTATTCGTGTGCAGAAGGAGATAATAAAACTGTCATACTTTTACTTGTTTTTTCTACTTATCAAACAAATAAATAAAAACTAAGCCAGATTGTTCTTAATCTAGCAGAATCTGTTTCAATTGAATTTTAATATAGTATAACAGAGTGAAAGCCAGAACTGAGTTAGTGAACTACAAAGTGTGATCTTTAAAGTAAGTCTTAGACTCTAGGGAATCTGGTTTACGAAAACAGAACCTGATTTCATATATTCTACCAGATTACCTGATTTCTGAATTAGTGGATGTGTTTAGTTTTCATCAGACATCAGAACAGCTAGAAGATTTACACAAAGAATGAAGTGCCCTGTTTGTTTCACAAATGCATACAATTCTAGACAATGCCTCACTTAGCATGGAGGTTTTATGAAGGGTTGTAATGTAATACTGTGTTACAGCATGTGTGGTAGAGTATTCTGTTTGGGGCTGTCTTCAAACCTTTAATGTAGTTATTTTTCAAATTACATACTCAAAATAGCAGCTTTGCTATGTAGAAGATAATGGAACAGTATGGTCTTAACTAAAGACAGCTTGAAGATGCAGAACTTCCTCTCTAATGGATGTTGAAACTACTCTTATTGTCCCCACACCAGGCTTTTCTGATACTTTCTGTCATAACCTGATACAGACTACTTGGAAGAAAAAGTCCTCTTCCCTTAAGCTAGGCTGTGTAAGCACAGAGAAGTTGAATGTTAAATTCAGGAAAAATTGGGTTGCACCTTTAAGAAATAGTGTTAATATTGTGTTAGACTCCAGATGCTCTTTATCATATAATCGTTATCATAAAAAGTCTTAATGTAAGAGACCCTAATAGAGTCCCACAGTGTCTCAGGAGCAACCTGGATTGGCCTTTGCATTTAAATTAGAGAATAATTAGATCCAGGAGGAGAAAAAAATGAAGTGCATTCTGCTTTTCTCTTCTAAGGGAAACACATGCAGAGTCCCAAAACTGTTAAGTAGGCATTGTGAGAACATGGAATACATTTAACACTGGAATGAAAACTACTTATTTTATTGTCCATAACAGTATGAAAGTGCTGCATTGTTCTTCATCTGTTCACAAGTTCTCTTTGACAGTTGAGTCAGAGTTAATCTCAAAATAAATTGATATGAAAAAGGACAAAACCCCACCAACACAGTAGCCCTTCTACTGCCAGTGTCTTCAGAAGTGGCATAAAAAGGCCTACACAGATGAATTCCCTGAGTTTTCTTAGAAAAAGTAGTAATGCTGCCTACTAAGGAAGGGAGTGGTACAGTGAAAACTTGTGTGATAGAAGTTCTCAATTTAAGCCTTTTATGTATGGAGAGGTGACTGTTTGCAATCAAGGCAAGGATGTATTGTTCTGTACAACCTCATCTGGGAATACAGACAGTATTTGTTATTTTGCAAAGTTTCTGATTTTTAAAAAAATATATTATGTTTGAGATCTTAAGCATGAAATCCTGAATTACTTGAAGCCAACAGAAAAAAAAAACATTATCAATTTTGAGCTTTTTCTGTAGTTCCTTACAAAATAATGTTCTTCATTAGTCTTGAATAATGCCACCTGTTACCTAAGCCCTGCTAATATCTAGTGCCTTGTCATTCCTGTCTGACACACCTGCTGCACGTTGGCCTCACGAGGAAAGGGGCTAAGAAGCGAACTGTGACAGAAGAAGGGTTTCAGCCCTGCTCTCTCTTTGTGTTGACTCCTGCAATGGGGGCCTGACAGGCTGAAGGTGAATCACTCCAAATCCAAGGCTGTGCCTTACTAGAGAGTGTGCCAGTCTGAAGCACAATTATTCTGCTTTTCCTCAAAAGCTAGGACGTTACATTGTACTTCAACGAGGGCTAGTGCTTAAAAGGCCTGGTGGGGCATAAAGGATGCTCTTTACAACAGTTTTTCAAAAAATTTTTGCTAAGTCCCATATATGTAGACCCAGCAAATTTCTAGCAACCACAGTTGTATTAAAATGCAACTCTCGCATCCCTAGGCGTGGCTCACAGTTCAATATCTGTTTCAGTACTGGTCCTTGGAGAATCTACTCAGCCTTTCCTGAGATATGGAGTTACAGGAGAGAGGCTTAAATATTTATGGCACCTTAAAGCATGGAAAAATTACTGCCTGTATCACCATCTGTACCCTGTTTCAAGGAAGCAAAACACAGAATCACAATACAGTGTGGCACGTTTTGTGTGTTTAGTAACAAGTATTAGAAGAGTTTGTGTTCCATGAAGTTAGAACTGAGGGCTAATGTAGAGGTTGTTACCACTGTGTTTTGTAAATCTGTCTCTATTTTGTTCTTTTAGAAGTGCTAATACTTTTAGATATTCACTGGCTTTCCTGAAGGTTGGGAAATAGTTGGGTGTAGTCATCTGGAGCTGAAATATTTCCTATTACTTGCCTGCAAGAGATTTATTTAGACATCCTTGCTGTAGTGAGAAAATAAGCTTGTGTATGTGCCCTTAAAAAAAGCAGTCCACAGAGAATATACCTATCTTTGTGTGACAGATAAATAGTTCCATCAGGATGAAGTTGAGGTTAACCTTGTATTATAATGTTTTTGTTATTCAAGCTGTGGTTTAAGCCAAGGAAACTCCTGAAAACCTCTTAAGGACGGAAAAGTTTTTATCCAGATGCAATTTTCTGTTTTGGGGATCATCAGTTACCTAAAGTGATGGCTGAGCATCTCCTGGTTTACACAGGGCTTCTAGCATAAGCACATGAAGCAGAATGTGCAAGCTGACACTGTGAATAGCTGTTCTGCTTGGTACCATGGAGTTTAGGACTAGAGTGAAATGGGTCCTCAGGCTGTCCTGTGGACAGTGCTGACACCTCTTGTGTATCCTCTGTACTGCTGGGGCTGTGTTTTAAATACTGAAGTTGAGCCTTCTCCCTCTTTTTAATCTTATTACATTTTACAGTGGTTTACGTTAGCAGGGAGTATTGTAATGAGTGACTGTGCCTCCTGAGTTCAGGAACACTTCAGTGGGGTTGACAGCAGCTTTCATTTTAAACACATTTCTATAAAGTGGAAAAAGTCTGGAACACCATATTTGGCAGCTTCCTCTCACGCTACCATTTTGTTCCAAATGAAATATGACAACACAATAGTTGCAGTAATTACAGTAATTGACTTCAGAGAGTTCAAGATGATCATGTAATTAGCTGTTTTATGGGAGAGAGATCATCACCATCTCCCTATTTCCATGCTTCTGTGGTCTTCAAAGGTATTGTACACAGGACTGTAAACCAAAGCACTTCTACCTGAATTCTGAATACAGTTCACAAGGCTGACTGGTGAATTTGAAAACAAAATCAAACTGCCACAAGAAAGAAATATACTGCCTTTTTTCCTAACTAGGAAAAGTTGTCATGTTGGTGCTCTTGCAGAGCCAGCACATGATGAGAGAGGTTGTAATTGGCAGAGAGATAATTCATTTTAAAATGTCTCTTTTACTAAGGAATTGCAGGTAATTTCAAGAGAATAAATTAGATGCCATAAAGGATCTTTATTGATGTCTTTTCAAACTTTCTGTGGGAGAAGGAGAGGGCAAATAGTCTATTGAGAATTTTTATATAAGCTGTGAACGAAACACATAAAGCTCTAATTGTTAGGAAGCCACTGTGCTCTGAACGGTTCACATATAATAGGATCATTTCTATGCAGCTTCAATAGAACGTTCTTCCATTTTCTGGAAAACAGACTTGTGACAAGGTAGGAGTTTTGTGTTTCTTTGCCTACAAAATAATTTTGCAAAGAAAGAATGTAACAGAACCCAACTCCTATCAGATTAACCAGTTGATGATTAGTTGTAAAAGGAAAATAGATACCTCTGATACATGCAGTAGTAGTAAATCTTTAGTTTTGGAAAAAGCTAAATAGAGAAAATCTGTCAAAATAAGGCTATTACAGATGTACGCACCCTTGGAAGCTCAAGACAGAATGAAATTTTCCCTTTCACCTTTTGTATACTATTTCAAAACAGTAGACATCAAAGCAGGAAAACTTCAAAACATACAATTAATTGCTGAAAGGGCAATATAGACACCTAAGACCGTACTTTGTTTGAAGTATGGGATAGAGTCCGGTCTTTTAGTTAGTCAAAACTACTACATAGAAAAGACATTCTGAGCTATAAATTCTAATTAAAATCCCTTGGTTGTTTATACATAGTTTTGTACTTCATTGGGATCTTCAGCAAACTTATAGATTATTATCTTCATCTTCAGAGAAGTTCAAAACTTAACTGGGACAAACCTGAGCGATTCTATCCAACAGTGAAGTTAGCCCTGCTTTGAGCAGAAGATTGGACAATAATGACTTCTTGATAATCCCCTCCAGTCTGAGTTATATTATGATTCTATGGTTAACTTTAGTATCCTCTTAATTCAAGATGATATCATCTGAATTCAGACTTGAGGGTAATAGGCATTCATCACTTTTGTGATCCATGGTAACGAATCGGGTGATCCTGAGGCAGCCCACTTGCTAAGTAAAACGTGTTATAATAACCAAGCCCTAGCTTGTAAATGTCCATAATGGGATTGCCCCATGTTCGGAGAGACATTCCTTGCACTAGATGACATATTCTTGATGTGGCCATGGGGATAAAATTAGGCGTAGAAAGGAAAGATGAAAATTTTCCTGCTTCTAGGTAGGAAGCAGTAGATGGGTGATGGACATGGCTGTTTTAGTGCACAGGGTAGGTCGCTGCTAAAAGGTGTTCCATGGTGTGCATGCACATATTGAGACTGGCTTGTTCTTTCCACAAACAAGAAAAATTGTCACCTTACAGTGCACGTTAGTTAACAGAGATCATAAGAATCTAGATTCTGATGGAACTACCTCACCATCTGTGAACCAGTTTTGCTTTCAGATCATGCAGTATGAATTAGTACTTGAGTTTCATAGGGTTTAAAGGGTTTGAAATTGTAGAAAAGTCAAGATTTCTATATGAAATATGTAGCAGAGCAGAAAGCTAAGCAAGAACATCCACAGCTTTTAAAAAGTTGCATCTCTAGAGTTAGAAAATTAAAAGTGAAATCCTCTTCAAAGTGATAAATGCACTGAAGCCTCTATTAAATAACCTCTCAAGGGACTTTCAGAAAAAAAAAGTCTCTTAAGGGAGGGAGGTTGATCTTCTCCTGCATGGTATTTAATGTTGCAGTTGCCTTCCCTGGTGCTTTAAGTTTAAAGTTCCAATCATGCCTTGATCTGCTGATTAGGATTTTGATGATGTGTTAGCTGTGAACAACTACAAGTGAACATTTTGCAGATGGAGTTTCAAGCGGACAGCTGTGCAGTACAAGAACAGAAAAACAACATTCTTTGATCGTCTTAACTCTTTCAATAAATTGACATAGCTATTGCCCAAATGATCCTTTCTTATTAGTGTTATAAATGATCTGCAATACAATCATATCATTGTTTCTCAACTGTGTGGGGGTTAGAGACTTTTTTTTCCCTCCTTGGTTCTGCTGTGGGTACATAACTTAAAGGTTATTATTTTCCTTAGCTGTTTTCCTGACTTCATTCTTTCTGTATGTAAAGGAATTTTTATCAGACCAGGCTTATCACTATTGAGAAAGCATGTGGCTGTTATGTCATGACCAACCACTCACATGTCAAGGTCACTTTTAAAATTTTGTTATAAATCATAGTACCACATAAACTCAAATTATTATTTCTTTAACTACTTTTGCATGGGTTATTTTCCTCCACAATAGTTCTGTTTAAAAAAAAAATATTTAAAAAATTCCTGGCTTAAAAATACTAGATAATAAATCTCCCTTTCAAAATTCCAATTAAAAAAAAAAACTTGGCAGTCTAATGCTTCAAGCTGATACTGACCAAGTTCCTGGCAGTGTTGCTCAGTGATTTCTGGCTTTGAATGTATGAAACTCATGGAGAAAGCTACAACTACTGGCAGGATTTTCTGCAGACTGAGGGCCAGGATCAACATGCTCCTAACAAACTACGCCTGAGTTGCAAAAATGCTTCCTTGATTAATGCATTTGTCGGTAACATTGCCCTGGTGCAAAAGCAGTTGCAATCTCTGTAATGAAGTAGTTGTCTCAGAAGCACGTGTGTATTGATTGTCTGGATAGGATTCTGAAGCACCAAAACCAGCTCCATTTAATGGATCCATTTAATCCATTTACTGGATACTCTAGTGAGATCCCAAACTATGAAGCACTGTGATGTGCTGCTCCAGATAAGACCTCTGTGGCAGAGAAAGTTCCATATGTGAAAGATTTTCACGTTTCAAAATTGGCTTGGTTCTGTACTGGAGTGAAAGAAAAAAATCCCTGAAGTTGTATTAAAAAAAACCCAAAAAACCAACTCAACAACAAAGTAACAGAAAAACACACTTCTATCCCCTGCAATCCTCCTCCAGTTCTCCCAAGGATCATTTAATAGATTTCACTCAATTTAAACTTTTAAATTTTGACCCTTAATGTCTACTGTGCATTACCCTCAATACAAAGTCTTTTCAAAATGAATAGTAGAAGTACTTCCTTCTATCAGGGCAAAACAAGCTGCTTTGAACTTTTTTGAAATGTCTGCATCTTTTCTGTAAGGTATTTCAGGGAAATTAAATTAATGCTTTGATTTTGAAGGAACTCTGCATTCTGTTATAATATGGTTCGAGTGAAGTCTGTCCAGTCACCTTGTCTGGAGACATTTTGAAGGGCAGTTTAAGGTAGATGTTGGCAGGAGATGGTTTCCAGGTAAATGTCACCAGGGCCAGGATTTCGCCTCTGAGTAGCCAAAACCTGTTATCTTTCTCTGCTCTGCATGCTAATGTAGGATGGCATGCTGTACACAGAGGATTGGCTAACAGAGCAAATGGTGTCGGTTGCCCCTTGTATCTAACAGTATTTTAGATGATAGATGACTTCCCATGGGAATTGAGTGCTGACCTGCTTTCACGCATAGGGAAAGGTGGTTTTTCATGTGTGGCGTAGAGCCACGAGAAGTTAAACACCAATGAACTTACATATCTCCACTTGCTTTGTTTACTTTTCATCTAAGCTTGCTACCATTACTGGGGAGAGCCTTACGTCCTTGCTAGCCCTGTTGACATCAATGAAGCTAATTGTAGTAATGCAAATACTGTTCAGAATTACTTTTTCTCAGAGCCTGTGCCTTCAAACACCCTGTGATTTTATTACATGTAATTCTGGTGTGGAAGGAGTCTTGAGTAGTCTTGTTGTTACTCCAAGTCCAAACAAACCAAACCAAAAATTAAATAATATTTATATATATTAACCACCTTAAAATATTTATCTGGATTGTCAATTGCTTAAAAGCTCCACAACATGTATTTTTTTTCATGTACTTTTGCTTTTCTTCCTGTTTTGCTGTGTAGCACATCTGCTTGAGTTTCCCCATTATTCTGGTGTTATTTTTCAGGATGAATGGGGGAGACTAATCAATTTGAACTAAACCATGCATTATTTTACATACCCCTGTGGTGTTCCTTTCTAAGGAAACACAAGTGGTTCTCACATCGGAGACAAAATATTTTCAGCCATCTGAAAGCTGAATGCAGCACTGTGTGGGAAGGGCATTTTTCGTTTGTAATAGTGTGCACAGGCTCCACGTGTCCGAATTAAAACCAGCTTTCAAGGAGGTAGGTTAGCAGTGCTCGCAGCTGGCAGTACAAAACCAGAGCCACTGTAACAGGAGGCAGTCTGTGCAAGTCTAAAAAGGATTAGCTTGAGTGACTTCCATTTTCTCCTTTCTGAATGGATGAACATGGTAAAGTAGTTATTTCCTGTGGCTACATTTTATATACAATTATGCCACTTGTGTGAAATATCATTTTTTTTCCTCTAGGAAAGCCTACACAGCTTGCTGGGTGTTTTTGATGGTTTGTACTTTGTTTAGGTTTTTTGTTTGGTTGTTTTTTTTACACCTCATAATGATGTGTGACAGGAACTTGTCTGCCTTTGGAGAGATTACAGGTTCCCAAGCTTCAAATTCCTTCCACCCAGGAAAATGTTCATGTGTGCTATCACAGAAATGAGCTGGCAAATATTTTGGTCACATTCTGTAACAGTCTTAGGTCAGCCATGATGTAGCTACAAGTTCAGTATGTTTAAAAATTTACGACTTAGTCTTTGTCTAAAGTCATCTCCAAAATTGGGTATCTAGTAGTCGGACACAGTGATGTTTCTTTCCACAGACAGTGTATGCTGTTGTGTTTTTCATTATAGAAGGAAAGAATGATCAGGAAGTCTTCTTGCTCAGGTACCCCAATTTGACACAGTGATTAACTGTCTAGCTTGGAAGATCTCACTTTGTCTCATCTCTGGATCTTGGTCTCAGCTATTTCCTTAGGCCTTCTCTCAGAAACACAACAGGAACAAACCAGGCAACTAAACAGCTCAAAAAATGTGGCATCTCTAAAGCATTTGTGGCCATATCTACAGGGATTTAATTGTTCCTTCCACAAAGTCTAAAAGAGGATTTAACCAATCCGTTGACATCAGCTGGGTCTAGCAGCCTTAGCCCTTTCAGCATAACAAATGTATGGAACTACATCAAAGACACAACACTTTCCTTTGATTTTGGTTTAGCTATTTCCATTTGAAACAAATGTTCAACACATAGCACATTGCTGATTGCTGAAACATGTTGATCTATAATGCAAGTTGTGGATGAATAACAGCAATAGGAAAGAGTAGGTTTTGTCTGATTTGTTTCATTATGCAAGTGTGAACAACATGGACTCCAGTTGCCTTTGGAACAATATTATTAGGAAAAAAACCTATCTCGGCAAGAAACACGTAATGGGATTTTGTCATGGATTTTGTTTCATCATTAGGCGAAATGCTTCTGCCTCTTAGTTTCATAGATATTCCACTGCTGGCCTTGATATTCGCTGTATGAATTGTGGCTCAGGTGGCAATGCATTTCCACAAGGAGACAAGGTGATAACTCTTCTGACTGGTTATCATTTTTTCAAGAATAAATCTGGAGGGATGGATGCGAAAAAATACCATTGGATCAATGGCAATACGGGCAGAAAAGGTAGCCACTGCAGACAAGGGTATTTTTTCGTTTTCCTTTATTCTGGCAAACATGGTCTTTCATCTTCTTGTAGATTGTGCAGGGCACGTGAAGTGAAATGCAAAGGTGAAAGAAAAAAAAATGCAGCAATCTAGGGAAGTTGAGTTTTGAATTATAGTGTCTCATAAAAGCTGCAATAAAGACGGGCTCTGGTATAAAAACACAGGAAGGAACTGTCTCTTTCCTGAAGAGATTTTAATATCAGGTCCCAATCCTGCGAAGAATTACAGTGCTCCTAAACTTAGTACAGAAGTTATTGAAGTCATCAGAACTCCGGGACTCTGAATTGCAGTCTTTCTTGCCAGAATGCTACATCTGTGTTGGTGAATGTCCTGTTGAAGTTAATGTGAGTTTATGGCGTAAAGAGTTAATGTTAACAGATCTTGTGTGCACAATCAAGGCTACAGACACCTGTGTATGGACAAAGGGGCTAGAATCACATATGAGGCAGCAAAATAGCTGATATGATCTCAAGTTCTCTTTGTCTGTCAGTAGTATCAATATTGCCTTTTTCAAGCTTTTCATGCTTGAATTGCCCCATTTTGTTGTTTTACTCTGGCACCTCATTTTCTTTATCATTAGTCCTCTTAACTAGACAAAAAATCTGGGCTTTTGCAGGCTGCTAAATTTTTTGGGAAAAACTGGTAATGGAGTCAACTCTCTAGGTTGCAGTACTTTTCTTACAAAGCGCAAATGAAAGACTGTTCCCCCAAGATTTCATCATGCAACACTTCGTCAAAAAGTCTGTCTTTTTTATTTGCTTGTTTTTCCATAGGAAAGCGGTTAAATGATTTCTTCTTGATTTCTTCCTCATTTCTTGCAATTTGGTTGATGCTGTTATTGCATATCTTTCTCTTCTGTTATATTTAAAACAATAACCAGAAGATCTCTACCTCACTTTGTTTTAACTACTAACGTTCCTTTTATTTCGGATGATAACAGCTTCCTTTGTTTAGCTTGAGGCTCATATTTTTCATTAAATTTTACTTAAACAATGCTATGTTCACTGGCATTGAGATTTGATCCAGCCTATGTCTCTAGGCTGTACAGTTACGGTGCCTCTCTTTGCAAAGTTGAATTTGGTGTATATAGGTATAATTCACATGATATGAAAATTGTTAAATCTCTTAAATTCCTTCATTGACCTGCCTTGCCAACGAAGGCTGCACGTTTCATGCCTGATTGGGAATCATTGCCTTCTGTACTTCATTCTGGTGTCAGGGCCAGGATACAGTAAAGGTTACTGTGAGTGGCCACTGGCAGGATCCCTGAGACTGTGATTGTTTGGATAGGGAAAATACTCAGCTCTGCTTGCCATTTGCTTTCAGTGCTGTAGACCCCGTGGTGTCATCAAAGTGCATAGCATGCTTGCGAGCAGAATGCCAGCACACGAAGGCAAAACTGAAATAACTGAGCGAAGCTGAGAACAGGAAATGTATTTGATCTAAAAGTCAGTTGCCTCAGATGTGTTGATATCGGAGCCTTTTAATACAAATATCTGGGGAGACGGTGGAAGGAGAGTTACAGTAGAGGGGGAAGTCATCAAGTGAAGCCTGTAGGAGTTGCACCTGCTCTTGCTGTTAATCAGTCTTTGAAGGCTGCAGGAGAGGAGCTCCAGCCTCATGGCGCTGGCTTGGAATTTGGCAATGTAAGCAGATGTTATCCTGTACCTAACAAAGAGAGGATTATGAATCTGACAAGACTGGGCATATGGGATAAAGTAATCTTATGAAAGACTGTTATCTGCTCTCCTAACAGGGAAGCAATGGTTGCATTTTTTAATCTTTTTTTTTCTTTCCTTTTTTAATGATTTTAAGCAGCTGTTGAATTTCTGAAATGAGACTCAGTGTACACTGCATTCTCTTTAACAACTCTAAACAATGTAAAGTCAAAACTCAAGGTAACGACTTCTCTTTTTGCCTGTGGATTTGCGTTTTTTTCCCCTTTGCACAGACCTAGTTTTGATGCTAGGAGAGATCTTGTAAAAGTAGTGTGCAGAATAGTTCTCCATACGCTCTGAAGTGTTTCCACTGACAGGATTAACTGATCTGTGGGAGTGTAGGACTCTTAGAAAACAACTCTGATCTTATACCTGGAGATCTGATTCTTTCTGAGCAGAAAAGGATAGAATCCTATGAACACTAATGGAAAAGCTGTCAAGGAACAGACTCGTACTTCAGGGCAATGAAACTTGTGAGATTTCAGGCTATTAACAGGCACCTATTTTTTTATCTTGTGAGGAAAAGGGATAATCTTCAGATTATAAAATTCAATATAGGAACAACAAAGTGTACTAAATTACTTGTCTTAGATTTAGTTGCTTTTAAAGTTTGTCCATTTCTTCTTCGATCTCTTTGCATAAAACCCAGCTCTATTATTAGCCCAGTTGACTTGTGCTAACATTAATGGTAATCCTATTCCCTATGTAAAGGTCCTCAGAAATAGGCTCCACAGAATAGACAGTAGCCTCTTATATAGGAGATGAGGGAGGAATACAGTTGTTACATATCTGGCTTTTTTGGTTGTGATTAACAGTTCTGCTTACGAAAACCCATGTCTCTTGAGTCTACTGCTACCCAACCCGTGTAGGAATTGTAGAGCTGTTATGTGCAGTGTGTGATAATTTGGGGAGGGGACTAACCCCTCTAACATGCTTAGTTTCTGTTTCTTTTATTGCACTAATAAAAGATTTGCACTGGTAAGGATAGCTCTCTGTGTGATCTTCTACAGCTTTCCATCTATAGCTCTTTTTTTTTTGTGAGGGGAAAAAAATACAGAAGTGAGAACAGAACAGGAAAAACAGAAAAGGGAATGGAGAAGACAGAGAGAAAGCATGGCAGGTATGTTCTAATACAAGTTGTAAAGTTGAAAGGCTTGGCATTGCTGTAGATAGTTCAGGAATTAAATTCTTATTTTCATCGGACAGAGAGAAAAGAAAGCTATCACTCCTCTTAACTTCTGCCATCCAAACAAGCGTTATCCCACCTCGTGCTCCAGATTGTCGTAGCACATGCTGTGCCCAAAACAATACACGTAGTTCAATATCAGAGGAGGAGAACAGATAGTCAAAATCTAAAGAAACTACACTGAATCCATGGAGGGTCTGGAAAAATGCCAAGGTCCATACTGCTCCCCACGTATTTCTGTACTGATTCTTTGGTAGAGGATGAACTTAAAGACATACCTAAAGAGCAGCTGCTGTTTATCATTTTTATCAAGAATAGAGTGTTGTTTGAGAGGTCTGAGCACAGCAAACACTGCAAGGGTAAGAATGGTTCCTGCTTTTGCTGATACAATTTTTGACTCACTGATTTGTATACATTGTGTGGGAGTATGTGTTTGTGCTTGTTGAAGTGATGAATAGTCCCTTGACTCAGCAAAGAAAACTTCACTTTAATCTTGATGTTGTAAGACTATAACAAACGTAGTCTTCTACCACCCTCTAGACTTAGAATAGCCATATTTGCTACATCCACTGTGTATGACCTGTAGCTCCTCAATGGGTTAGCAGTGCTCACAAAACCCTCATATCAGTGCAGTTAAACCAGTTAAACTGCCTACTAAGATAACTGGTTTTGGGGTGGGAAATTAGCAGTATAGATCTTTGCAGACATCAATAATAGAGCCAAATTGGCCAAAGTAGTATAACCAGTTTACTGCTATGATAATTGGGTATCCAAGTACTATTAAAGTGATCTTATGGTTGATGTTGCTGTAGATAGCTCAGCAGTTAAATTCCAGACAGCATATTCCAGACCACTCAAATTATCAATCCTCTAGATAAAATAAGTAGCAATGGTATAATGTGTGTAATGAGGTCTTCAAAACTGTTTGAACTGATACCCCAGAAGGAGAGGCTCAGTAATATGATCTGTCTGTTGTTGAGTTGGGAATGGAAGCACGGTCCAAAGATTAAGGCAGCAGTTGGGAAAATTTATATCTTTTATCCTAGACTTTAGACACCACATCTGCTTGGTATGACCCTGAGAAACTCTTTTTTTTCTGTTGAATGTCTACTTGATGTTCCTTAAGCTTACCCCTGTTGTAGATTCTTCCAAAGAGGGAATATCCTGTCTGTGTGTAAAGTGCTGAGAGAAATGAATTCAAATCATAAGCTACAGATTTTTTGCATAGAACTGTGAAAGTTTTCCTTTTGAAGGGGAAACTCAAAACCTTACATTTGAAACACACTGTTGGGTTTTGACTCTTCTGCTTCTCCTAAATAACTGTTTCTTATTGTTGTTATTAAAACACTTGGAAAGAATCATCATAAGAACACACAAAGTTTCATAACATAAGCAAAATATTCAACTGGGAAATATCTCCTAGCTCAGCCTCTTAGGAATAATAGTAGCAGTGAACAGTACTGTCTGGCCCAGTTCTGCTCGCTGATGTGAAAGGGGAAGTTTCATGGGGAGTTTCATTTCCCTTTACTCTGCGTGCATTTGGCTCCCGTCTAGTTGTTGGGTAATCCTGGCACTTCTATTAATTGAGACCAAGCTGCTTGACCTTGAAATGGCTATAGGTACTATTTGCTGAAGGAGGAGTGGTCAGATTCATTATGCTAACTTTATGGCACACTGAGGCAGGATTTTTTATATATTTAAGATAGCTGAAGTTCATCCATAGCAGTCCCATTTATTGATCTTAAAATTCCAATAAAATGCTAAGAAAAAGGTTAACTTTCATAAGACATAATGCCTGACTAAACGTCAAGGCCTTGAATCCCTCAGATCTTTGTTTTAAGTTAGATAAGCTTCCTGTAGGTACCAAGTAAGGCTTGGCACTGGATTTAAATGGAGACATCAATCCCTATTTTTATCCAAAAGGAGTACAGTGACATAGAGCCTCATTTTGTGTCCTTCCTTTCTTTTTGGAAGCTCATGCAATGCTTTTTTTCTGTACTTTTAGTAGATGTTTATCAAGTTTAATATGAGAATATAGTTAAATGTAATTCTTAATATGCTAATAAGGGCAAAACTCTCTCTTCTCATTAAATAATGTGATGACCTTGAATCAGTATTATTATTTATGCTCAGATGCATTTGCCAATTTTATCTACAACTGCCTCTCCCCAACTTCCCCTCAAATGTTTGGCACTTGTCACCTCCGCTGCAAAGAACAGTGCACCTGTTTTAGCCACGCATTGCGGTCATGAAGGAAACACAAATCAAATGTTGTTTGATACCAACTGTTTCCAGATGTCCTTATTAGTCCAATATGATTTGATTTAGCAAACGTAGCCCTGCTACTTTATTTAATACCACTGAATCTGGTTTTTAAATCCCAGAGGGTGCCAGAAATACCCTGTTGTTATTCCCTCTGCACATTTTCCAATCATACGTAAAATTGTTTTTGCGCATAGAATTGACAAGATTAGGTTACAATTAGCCGTCTTGCTGGAGGTTGATTGCATCTGTGTGAGAGGAAAAAAATTTTTATGCTTATGAATGAGTTGGCCAGTTGTGCTTCCGTGCTTGGCATGCAACATTTCTTAGTGGCTTAGAGTGTGATTTTAATGGTTCATCCAACTTTGATAATGTTTAGACTTAATATAGCAATGCAGTGCACACAGAAATATTAGCAGTAAAGGAGAGAAATTTCCGTAATCTTTTCTACCTTACTCTCAATACAACCAAGAAATCAGCAGTAGATTTCATGGACCAGGCAGAAAGGAAATTCTTTTTCCCTTTCCCTCCACCACCCAGCAAACAATCACACTAAACAGTTTTTAATTATAATATTTTTCATTTGATATATAATTTTGATTTATTTTCAACCTGTGAGTTGAAAACAGTTTTATTTAACCCTGCCAGTTTTAAACTCCACTGTTCAGGGATTTTTCTCCAGTACTACTAAGAACTTAGAAGAGATCCACTCTGAGGGAGGATTATCTGCTATCTGCCTAATGCAGATTTTACTGCTTCTCCTGAAGTATTTAGTGCTGAGGGCTGTAAGAGCCGTCTTACTGAAATAGGTGAGCCTCAAGTCCAGTCCAAAAGAAGTGTCTATATTCTTATTTGTTGCTGTCTGTTACACAACATTATCTTCTCCTTGAATTTACTAAACTGGAGAATAGTAAGTGACAGCTACAGGAATAGATCTGGTGTATGTCACTGCGACTTCATCCAGTTGTGGAATGAAACTGAAAACTACCTAGCACTCTGTTGTACAGAATAAATTGTGGAAGGGTTCCCAAGTGAATTAGAGCCTAAGTGCAAAGAAGACATATCCTAAACATTTGTATGAATGCAAATCCTTTTCTGTGAAGGCTTGGGATAGGGAGAGAAACATGCAAGAGCCAAGTAATTGCTCTTAGCTTTAAGGAATGTTCCTCAGCTCGGAGCTTTGAATGTTCTGTCCACCCCTCTGCATACCCTGGCACTCTGGCTGCACTGGAGGAGTGCAGCACTAAGGACAGTGCTGAGGATATTTTTCTCTCTGCTTGGACCAACTCAAAGCAATGATGTTAATTTCTGAAAGAGAAAACTACCGGTATTTTACAAACTGTGTGTACCTGAAACTTTGGTGGCCTGTTGTCTTATTCATGTTAAAAGCAGTCATTATATCATCCTTCCCAAAATACAGAGCTGCGATTCACTGTCAGCGTGTCAGGTATTAATACTGTTTGTGCTGTAAGAAGGCTGTCTAGTAAGCTTTCGACTTAGACAAGGATTGCCCCTTTCCTTTCTCTATTGCTAAAAGCAATTCTTTTCAGAGACTGTAAACGGGACACGATGGTTGAAATTGGGCTAATAATGGAAATCTGTGGATTATGTAAGATCTTGTCTTTTCCTGTTTACTATGCCTTGATGTTTTGTGTTTCTGGGCTTCCCAGCTTTTTCTCTGGATTCCAAGATGTGTTACTACTCGTGTCTTAAACTTACTAGTCTTGATGACTCAGTAACTACTTCTGTGAACAGTAAAATCTTCCTTTTCATCCAGCAAATCCTAAAGCCTCTGAATGCCTGAATCCTTCTTTAATGACTCTTAACACTAACCTTACATACATATGTGTCTATATTTAATTTAAGGTAAATATCTCAAAAGGGATCAATAATCACTGAACTAGAAGTTAATAGAAGTTTTGTCTTTGTTACCAGTGCTCTAAGAGTTAAACTACTGCTGAGACCTTTAGGGGAAAGAAATCACCATAGAATTTCACGGCTTATGTTATTTTGGGTATTCTCTTGAGTTACTGCTTCCTCTAGCTGAAAAATTGTGATTTCTTTATTACTCTGTTATTTTGCTGTATGGAGGGAGGTTTGATTGTTCCTGGCATACAAGGATACAGTCTTTTCTGAGGGGATATTCATATCAGAATGCAGCGCTGCAACTCAATTTAAGGGGAAATGTTAAGGGGAAAAAGGGAGGTACTGCTGATCAGATGATATGTGGCCCCAGAAATATAGCACTGTTTGTCATTGGGACCTATGTAAATACTACCACCTTTAATCTTCAGCTGGGTACAGTTGTGATTCCTAAAGAAGAGGGGCATCTAGGTTTGTGGTTCAGTGAGGACCAACGCATGTCAGATGAGAGATTTGGCATTGTTTAAAAAGTGTTTGGTGTCCATAAATACCTGTTTTTCTTCTGTGTCACCAATGGAAAGGGGTAGATGAATTTTGAACCTAGAAGGAAATGATCTCTGGTAGTACAGCTCTTGATCGCATCAAGATCCTATGATTCTAAGAACATTTTCTTTTTTTACCAGCTTATTCTATTTTTTTTTTCCTCTCTGGGAGTGGATTAGGACAGCTTGGGCTGAGTAGAGAACGTGTGAAGAAGAGAAAGCAGAACAATGTCAGATATTTCTTTCTCTAAAAAAAAAAAAAGCCTCACAATTGATAGGACTATGGGAATGCAGCTCCTAAAGTGCTTTTGCTTCTCTAATCTTTCTGACATCTGGAATTGCTGAATCCAAGAAAGATATACCAGTGCTTCAACAGACCTCTTCAAGAGAGTGTGTAAATAGATAAGATTTAATCCAGCTAATGGAGAAAAAAAAAAAATGTGAAGACAGTAGTTTCAGTAGACATTGGCAGCCCTGCTTCTTTTTTTTTTTTTTTTTTTTTTTTGCAAATGCTATTACTGTAAGAGGCAGAACTGATAGATTTACTTTCTTTGCTGTTGCAGCTTAGGAAAGTTCAAGAAGTCAGCTGTCAGATTCTGGGGCCCTTGCAGGCTAAGGAATTTCAATTTCAAAGTACAAGAGACTGAAGTCTTGAAACAAAAGATCGTCAAACACTAATAATTCCTGACTGTTGCTGGAGCTGTGAAGTGGGTAGGAAGCAGTGCCTCTTTTTAAGGGGCAGTGAGTGTGACAGTGAATCTTGCACTCAATTAATTCTGTGGGGCCATATAAGGATGATATGAGGGAACTCAGATGTGAATGAACAGATCATTTAAGGCCACTGAAAAAAACCACTACGTGAATGCTCATGAAATTGCTTTCAAGGTAACAGGAGAAGTTCTATGAGAACTGCTGAATCTCATTTCCAAAGCACCTCCGAAAGCAGACTTGTCTTAGTAAGTCTTGCTATGGAAGAAAGCGTAGTGTACTTCAGACCTCAGCTCCAAAGTAGTTTGTGAACTGTTAGCTGCTAACTCTAAAGCATATTCAGTTTAGCACATAGATATTGTTAAATGTATGCGTAACACCATGTGTATGACATGCATGCATTTTATGATTAAACTACAGAAAAGTGATATTCGGCAGACTGAAAATCTGAATTTTTCATCTTTGAATAATATTTCAAATTCGGTCTGCACTATTTAACAAATTTTGCCCTCCCTAAACTACGCTTTAGGTGTATTTTTCAGCAAAGAAACTATTTGTCACAAAAATTGCAAAACTTTTTATAAGGTGACCTCTAAATCTGCCTGTGTTGCAGCCTTCCAAGACAAGCTTTTTCAGCCTGTAGATTTACTTTGCAGATTTGTTTGTAGATTTAGTAGGTTTACTCTGTTCCCAGATGTATTATGTTGCATTTGGCTGTATTAAAATGCATTTTTTAGGTTGCAAGTGATTCAGATCTCTCTGTAATAGTAACCTGCCTTTGCTATTTACTACTCCACAAAGATTTGTACCAACAAGAAACTGTACCAGCAAAAAATTCATAACATGGTCTTAGTGCCAACAAAAATCTGCAACAATGTGGGGCCAAGCTCTTTCTTTGACCTAAGACTGGAAAGAGACCCACTCTCTGGTTTCTTCTTATCAACTACATCTTGAAGCCTCAGTCAACCATTTTTTTGATATGTCTTGTTTACATCATACAGTGCAATTTCTTAATCAAAAGTTACGTTAAAAGACAAGGTATGTGGCACCAGTGTAGCTGCCTATATAACTGACCCAAAATTGCTTAAATAAGCAGACTAATAAAATAATAGATTTGCGACAGCACCTACATCTTGTGAAAGCAATGCTGAGTGACTTGTTTTCATTGCTGATAGTGTCTCAGATAAAAAATGTAAATGTTTTCCAGAGAGGAAAATGATATCTAGTTCTCCAGGTAATATTTAAAAATAATATTAACAAAAAACTAGAAATACCTTGCCAATCATTGAATCTTCTAGAATTTCCTCAGACTGCTGACATTTTAGCAAAAACCTCGAAGAAGCCAAAAAATGAGAATTACTAGTTCAGAAACCTATGTAGCTACTCATTTAAGTCATTGGTGTACGTTCTCTAGGTTTGTTGATACAGAAAAAAGTTTAATTTTAACAAGTGGTCCTCACTAATTTTCTTTATGTGTGTTCTACAGACGACCTCAAAAGACTCCTGCTTTTTATTGCAACTTGATAGACGTGCCAAAAAACCCCACATAACCCCCACTTTTCTTTCATCCAAACCTGAACTTGTTGGGAATTAATTCTTTTCTCAGTTACTGGCCTCGAGCTAGTTGCCCTTAGTGGGGGTGGAAGGAGGGGAGGAGGTGAAAATGGTGTTTCCTCAAAGCGATGAGGCACGTTTAGCTGGCAGGAGGGTAGATTTCTGCAGGAGGAGGATGGGGCAGAGATGGGGAGACAGAGCTAGCAGAGCAGGGTGACTTTTGAACAGAGCAGAAGATAAACCTGTACTTTGCACTTGAAGGTGGAAATAAGAAGGAGATTTCCCTGGGCGTGGGAAAGGACCTTGCAGCGTTTGTTTTAACTCAAGAGGCTGCTGGAAGTCGCCACACTGAAAGCAAGATTTGAGAAAAGGACTGGCCCTACAGGGATATCGTGGGCACTTGGTGGCTTTGTTTGCAATTTCTTTTAATCTATTTCCCCTAGTAAATCTGAGCTCTCTCTGTTTTAAGTTATTACTGACTTATTCTAAGTCAGTAGTTTGTGCTCTTGCAAAACCTGCCCTGAGATATTATAAACCAGTGTTTTTTCTTGGTGTGCTTGCTTTAAGGGAAAAAAGAACAATGGCTTCATCTCCAGACTCAGAAGTGATTTAGGATCCTATTGCATTGGGTCACATGTTTATATGATAATATGTAAACACATATGTCTGCAAGATACACTTAGAATTAATAACACCTTGTGCTGAATGACGACTTGGAAGAATTGATTGCATTTTCTTCTATGAGCTGAGTGTTTTAGAATGGCAAGAAGTACTAATCAATAGGAGTTTCTCTTAGCTTGTGGGAGGTGAGTCAGATCCAAGATTCTCAGGACAGAAATTACAAGATCAGTTACTTGAGGCATGTGGCTTTAGCGAAGGCCAGTGGATGGATATCAGTAGGAACGCTCTTTCAGCTTGAATTGTCTGTGGTTCTTGGGATATGCATACGGAATCACGCAGACATACAGAACAGTAGCTTATGTATTATACATACACTGACACACACAGGGTGTGTTGTGCTTCTCACTCAGAGTTTGGAGCTGAAGTGTCAGCTGCTTTGACTATTGAGGAAACTGTGCCAGAATGCCAGTGAAACTTCTCTCCAGCACACTCAGTAGCAGGCTGCTGTGAAGCAAGCAAAAATAGGCTGGGCGTAGCACTGTGCTAATCTGGCTCTATTGCTCCCCAAATGAAGTTAGCTTGAGTACAGCCGGCAAGGCTACAGGGAGCCTGGATATATTTCCACTGTATTGCAAGTACAGAAATAGATGGTACCCAAAAGAAAAGAGAATTTATATCCTGTATATCAGTAGATTTCCCCAAAACATCACAAAGGGCAAATTACTCAAGAACTTTAATCAAGTGACTGAGTTTGTTTGGATTAAAAACCTTTCAGCTCTATTTTCACTCAGCTCCCATGTTTGTGTGATTGCTTCAATTTGCATTTATGGGCCTAACATATTGAAGCATCAGCACTCACATCTAAAATCAGCAGTGTTAAGACTATGCACTAGGAATTTTTATTTAATCAAAATACTAATTTGAAAAAAATTTAGACAGTGGAATAATGAGAGAATACCAAGGAACAAACAGGCCACATCATTTTTATACCTTCCCCTGCCGTCTATGGGAGACATTACATTCATTTCTTTTCTTTATCAATTTATTGCTTTTGCCTTTAGACTGGAGGGAAAAATAAACCCCCGACCTTGCATGGCTGTTCTGAGGACAGCAGCATTCATTGCTACAATGGCTTTTGGGATGTTTTGTAAATTGGTTTAAAGGACTGACAATAAGGGGAGAAATAAACCACTTCTTCAAGTCTGTTCAAGTCAGAAAGGAATAGTTGATGTGGTTGTGTATGTAATGCATCATTGCCCTCTTTCATTTTACTGCAGTGATAACTGCTTATGCAAGATCCATGTAGTAGTGATACAGCGAGTATATGAAACTGTGGAGGAGGAGTTCCTGTTTTCATTCTAGTCAAGCATCAGAAAATAGGGCAAACAGCTGCTTGGGGCAATTCTAAATGTCAAAGTAGAGGCCACCACAGCATGGAGGATCTTCTCTGATACGGAAGCCCTTGCAGTTGAGTCACAGAGATACAAGGGCAGACTACAGAGAGAAGCCTGCCAGCACTGCTCCCCACACTTGGAAATTGTGAATCATCGTGAACGAAAAGTATCATCAGTAGCAATGGGTGCCAAGATTTATGAAGAGCTGTTTTGTCTGCCTAACAGTGCCAAGAACAAAGTCTTGCTCTTCTCGGTTGTCCCAGGGTCTATCCAATAGCTTTTGAACTGATTGAGTTTATAATAGATGAGTTACTCCATCTTCTTGCCTTTTTTTTTTTTTTTCTTTCTTTCTTACCTGACTGTGGATAGCAGTAGCCATCTTCTTACGCACTGAGAAAGCTTGTATTTGAGGGAATGTTGCTGGTCCCTGAGGTGAGACTCCCCTGGTGTCAATAATGCATTTGTGAGGCCAGTCAGACTGAACTTGGAATGTATGAGAGTTTTCCTCATCCGAAACGTGAATGGGCATTGATTGAATAGAAAATTTGTTTGTATTTGATCTGTGTGTTTTGCGTCATTTGCCATGAGTTTGTATGCAATGGTTACATTTTAGTACAACAGTACTTAAATGCTAAACTTTTGAAAAGTGTTCGTTCCTTCCTTTGGCATCAGCCATGATGCTATCCATTGCACAGGCAAGCCCTCTCTAACAGGGAGAATTAGTAGCAAAGCGATTTGCTCTTGATGCACTCCAAGGGCTGTCTAGTGCTTTAAAGCACTGTATGTGAGCATATTACAAAAGAAACACCAAGTATTGTGGTTTTGAACAGTTCCACTCCATCAAATCCAACATCCCCATCTTTGAGTGTTTTATGAAAAAAAGACCCAAAACCCAGTGAATTTCAGATGTATTGTATGAGTGTCCAGAATCGGGTCTTCATCCCAACAAAAGGCTTGTGTATTATTCCTTTCTTCATGCGTATTGTAATTAGCACAGCTAAACTGAAGAAGGTATGGGATTAAGGAGAATTGCCCCCTTACCACAAAATCTCCCACAAAAAACAAGTTTGGGAGAAAGATCCAACAGGACTTAAGCTATTGCTAACTCAGCTTTGTTCTCTTTTTGGCTTAGAAACCACGGAAAACTGATTCCCTTGTCTCAGAAAGTTGAAAGGCTTTGTGCTATAGGTACCTGTACCTAACCTCAGATATGCTGTGTCAGGGGGTGGAAAATGCTAGTGCATGTTTCATGTAAAGAAAACAAGAATTATGAGATACCTCGTGAAATGGGTGGTGCCCAGAGCTCTGGGGTGTGTGAAACAGTGTGTTGGTGAGCACTGCTAAGTACTGCTCCTTATTACTTTACTGTTGTTTCAAGAGCTGTGAAAAATTTTGGAAAATTCTTGTTGTTCGCATCTTCGGTGCTGTGCCAGATCCTACAGCGAATCTGTGACCTGCAGCCTGACATGTTTTGCTTTCAGCTAAGATGTGAGCATAAAAGGGTATATTCAGAGCAATAAGAAAGAAAAAATTGAGGGCGGGTGCAAGGAATTCTTACGCTGAAGACAAGGATTTGCCATCTACCTCCAAGAAATAGAAAATGTCCCACAAAGTTAAAATAACAGAAAAGGTTATTCATTCTAGGTTTATAGAGGTGAAATAGAGTTGCTTCATGACTGAGGCTTGGTAATAAAAGTATGTCTATAAGGCAGTTGATAAGGTTGGCAATGTGGAGTAATGTTTGCAATAAGAATCAGGGGATTTCAATATTTAGTTCTGCCATTGATTTACTGTGTCAGGCTTTGTCAGCACTGTGTTTCCATTATGATAAAAGATGGGTAATAAATTTGCTCCTAAAGAGTTAGTGGATTTTTAAAGATTTTGAGACTGTAAAATTTGCAAATGATCAAAGGGTTATGATTGTTTGTAGCATTACTTTAAAGTAAAAATATTTTGAATTCCTTATTTTATTTTATTTCTTCATAAGGAATTTTACTTTTTTACTGAAAAGTTAATTACATTAGGAGTAAATATTTCATGTGCCCCCAAAGGAAATATTAGTTTATTTGTCAAGTTTTCATTAAATCCCAAACTTCCATGTCTTCTGTGGCAATAAGACAGCTTGTCTCATCCATGGTCAGCCCCTAAATCATTTGTGCTAACCCTTATGTTGGTGTAACACCACTGCACATAGAGCTAGCGTCATAGTCTTAAAGAGGTTCTACTGTAGTTTTTGTGTTGATTGCTTTGGGATTTTTCACTGGTCTATCTCTACTGGCATAAATTATTGTCAGTGGGATTAACAAAAGTAAAAAGCAGAGAGCAAGAACTTAACTGTGCTTCTCCAAGGAGTTGTTCTACAGATTATACAGTCAGAGCAGCCCGGGGAAACGTGGTGCAAAGCAGCTACAGGTACTTGCCATGCTGTTATCAACCTGCCCTCATAAAGGAAATAAGTGAATACCAAAGGGTGCAGGGGCCTGTCTCCTTGTCCATTGTCCTGAAAAGGTTCCAAACATTTGATTTAAAAATACTAACAATAAAAGGAAAAACTAGAAAATGTTTTAAGGATGTGGAGGGGAGAAGGAGGAAAAATAAAGATCCTACACATGGGTTCAGACAGCCTGGATTTGCAGGCAAGAGTCAATAGGATGAGAGAGGCTTGATCTATGGGTAAAGTGTTAAACTGGGATTGAGACACACAGGTTCATCTTTTGGCAAAGGCTTCAGGAGTGCAGTCAGCTCACACGCTCTGTGCTCGGGGTGCCTCTGCAAATCCGAGATAATAAAGTTCCTCTTCGCTCACCCTTGGCTGGTATTGTCTGCGAGGCGACTAAGCTTTTTCAGAGAAAAGCTGTTTTTCTCTGTACATTGTACAATGCCATGCACAGTGTTAGCCAGATTCCAGAACAGTTAAATCGGTGTTACCACCCCACATGCTCAGTACTGGGTACGGTTTGGATCAGTAATTTATCACAACTTCGTGGGAAGGAAAGGAGAATCGCCAGATTTCTTTCTTCTTGAGGATAGAGATTTTGATTAACTTTTCTGCTTCTCTTTAGGATTAGCACTTCGCATTATATATATTTCAAGGCAGGGAAATTGGATAAACCACAAAATTTTAGATAATGTTTTAAATTCACCAGGGACAAACCTGCTTCAAGGTAATTTATAAATTAAACTAAATTCAAATATTGTCTCCTGGCATGTATTGGTAATTAGAAAACTCTCTTGAAGAGGAAAGAGATGCCTGGTATACAAATTATTTTGCAGCTAAAAATAAGAATGTCTAGAGATTGGGTGGTGTCAGGTGTGTGTTGAACAAGCTTTCTTCATTTTGCATTTAAAAGTTTTTCCCAGCTCACCAGCTTGACTAGCGTCAAGCTTGCTATGTAAAAGTTAACGGGGAGAGAGTCACAGTATGAGATGTTGAATTATTTGTGACTGTGGAGTTTCTTTGGTGTGGATTTGATTTCAAAATTCCTTCTTTTCCCATCCCTTATTTCTCTCTGTTATCTGTCTTTCTGATACCTGAAGGGGGAAAAAGGAGTACTCCTTAGAGAAAAGCTTTTCTTTTTTGGGAAATGTTATTTCAGAGTTGCTTTATGTTTCTTTTCTTGGATTTGGTCCTTATGGTATCATCAGCCCCCTACGCTTGTACGCGAGAACGTGCAAATGCTATGCGAGGCCGTGCAGTAGCCTTAGTTAGCATCAAAGGCTGAGAGCCTCTGAACTTCCCTGCGCTGCTGAGCATCTGGATGTTGGCCTGCTTTGCTCTCCCTTCTCCTTCTTTCTTTCCCTTCCAATTTATTTAGTTCAGTGCACGGCAATCTTATTTGCACTCTTGCCTTTCACCTGCTCTGCTAGTTGCTTTCATCTGAGCAGTCACTTACCTGTCACTGGCTGCAGTGCCAACGCTTTTAGGCATGGGGAGAAGGGGGAGAGGTCGCTGGGAGACATTTGTGTATTTTTTGTCACCAGCCTCATAGCTGCATTTGGGCTCGTGAACAAGGGCTATGCTGCCAAGTAACTGCCACTGGCTTTCCCAGTTTTACAGCTCTGATAAAAATTCTCTGCAGCGAGAGATCATTCATTCAAACACACGAATCAGAAAAGAAACAAAAATATCCTTTGCAAGTCGTAGTGTGTGGTAACATATCTCTAGCAGATTACCCTTTTATTCAGTTTCTTTGTAAGGGGCCACGTGTCAAAAAGCTTTTTACCTAGATCTGCTAAAATTGTATGTGGAAGGACAACATATTTTCTTCACCTTTTACCTGGGAGCAGTAAACATTGTTGCTGGAGACCATTAAAACCTAGTTGTGTCAGCTCCATTTCTAACTCTGGCACTCTTTCAGGGTTAAGTAGCACTGATATTAATGGGAGGTGACATCAGTCAAAAACTGTGCCAAATCCAGGTACGGCAGGCTCCAGGGCAACCTGTATTCAGTAGGTTTCTAATTCTGACCTGTAATTGCAGTCATTTTCAGAAGCTTAATGCTTTCCAGCTGAGTTTTCCTTATTCTCGGTAAAGCTGAAGCAAAGCCGCAGCGGTGTTGCAGCTAAAGGACATGAGACAAACGTGTGGGAAAATATCCGTCTTATGTAAGTAAGGATTTGTAAAATTTGGATAGTTTTCAAAACAGGAAAGCCAGTATTCCTCGGTACTTTAGAAGACACCCACTATTTGCCATTGGAAGGACATGCACCAGCTCGTATGCCTCCGCTTGTTAAGCGACTTAGCATATGCAAATCTGTATGAAGCAGAAATCCCCTAGCAACTATAACTGTGACTGAGCAGAAAATAACAACACTAACTAACTTATTCACCCCAAAATATAGTCGTCTTCTCCCTGAAACTATTTTGCAGGGTTGTGGTAGTTTTGAAGGAGGAGTGGAATGCTGTGGAAAGCAAGTATTAGGGCTTTCCATTTTGAAAGGAAATATTACATTTGTTTCAAAAGAAAAAATAACTAGATTGAAATAGGACATTAAAATATGCAAACACATGCAGACAAAGCCACTGTTCTTTTTTGGTTTGAAAGGTATATATTCTCCCTAAACTAAAACTTTTTGAGGCTTTTAATTCAGAAGTTAATCTGAAAATCAGGTTTTGACATCACAATAATAATAGGGGCACAAACATTCAGTTTTAGGGAAGACCAGTGGGAACAAACTGCAACTGAGGCATGGTGGAAAAAAGACATTATAAACATTTTGGCAGATGTAACTAGAAACAGAAAAAAGTGTTGAAAAGAAAGACAGCGAGCCATTTCTGTTCACCGTAAGGGTTCGAATGAAAAGGATGTATGCTTTAAATACAAGTTATGATTAGACCTGTTGGTAGCCTTATGAACTGTATGTAGTATAACTTTTTTCTCAAAGATCGAAAGCACTAGAAACCTCACACTGACAAATGTTCCACCATCGCTTCAATGAATCCTTGGTCATTAAGCATTGTTGATGATATTGTATTGTGAAACACTCCTTACAAATTATTTGAATCTCTCTTTACTAAGCTTTTTACTTCCCTTGACAATATACGGGAGCTACCTTGAACAGTTCTTTTTTGTTGTTTGTGTTTCAATGCATTTGCAAGGTAGTTTCTTTTCTCTGAATGCTGTGAAATGGATTTTTTTATGTTACAGGGTGATGGACAAGACTTTTAATATTTTAGCAGAAATTACGCCAATAAATGAATTGCTTTCTCTGATGTGTGGTATCTGAACTGAGACCATAGGCAAAAGAGCTACCTGATGAAAACACCTGGGTTTGAAAATTTTTTTTATTTTTGCAACACAGACTTCATCTGTCAGTGTGTTTTCTGTATCTTGCCTTAAGAAAAAGACTTTATTTCATCATCTGAACTCTTGTCCTTAGAAAACAGAGCTTTGCCTACTGTGTTGAAGGGACAACCTGGAGGACAAATGATCCTGCTTGATTTAATATACAGCAATCAATAACTCCATGAGTTACTGGCAGACTTACTTCATAGATGGAAAATCTTAGGAAGGTGAATAGGAAAACAAACATCAACATGTGATTAAGTCTTCATTAGTCTTGTTTAATGTAGTAAGAGGCTATTAACGAAGATAAGTTCATTTGTTCTCTGTAGTTTGGAATTAAGTGTGGAGGGTTACAACCTGAACCATACGGCTTTGTTCTAGACTTCAGCTGGGAAGGTAGTTTCCAGGATCATTCTCTTCATGAATCTGTGAACGCTGGGGACTTAAGCTGAATTTGGGACATGAAAGGGCCTGTTTGAAGCCTAGCCTCGGGGTGCTGATAACACCCAAGTGGGTGCAGCTGTGGGGCATGGTTTTACTGAGGCAGGGAATGGAGGTCACTGCCAGAGAGTGCTGGGGTTTGGTTTCCAGCCACAGGTAGGAATGCTTGCATTTGGCTTCCTAGCAGTGCAGACAGGTCTAGTATAAGGCTATAAAATGCTTTACTTTATGTTCCTTAGTTCCTTATCTTGTCTGGTGTGAAGGTTTGGGGCTTAAAAGTAGGAAAAGAGATAGCAGGCATGAAAGTGAGCTCTAGTGAGCGAGGAGGTGATAACACCCAATACCTTGCTGTATTGCTCTGTGTGATGCAGTTGGTTTTTCAGGGTTTTTATCTCTTCTTTGGATTAAGAGGCTCTGAGGCACCAGAAGACTTGATGTTTTTGCTGCTGTATAAAGGTAGTGATGTGTCTATGCTCTGTTGGGCAAAGGAGCAACTGAAGAGTGAGCAGGCATACTTCAGCTTGCTCTCCCTTCAGCTGATGCAGGAAAGCAGGGAAAACCCAACAGCAGGCTCATCGGCTGCCTAAATACCTATGGCTTGCAATCAGCTTGGGGAATCTGTTAAAGCCCTTGTTGTACAAGTTAAAGCTTGCTCAGACCTATCTCACGGGTTTACCGTCGCATTCCTGAAAATGCTATCTAGACTCATCAATAGGCAACAGACAACGTGCAAATCTTCTGAGTGCAGAGTCAGGGAGCGACCATGACCTCTTAGACCAGATCCTGTAAGTAGATATGTGTTATCCCCTGGAAAAGTGCTTTGGCAGTTCTTTTGAAGTCAAAACAAGAAAATGGAGCTGACTTTGGAAGGAAGGTTCTGTCCAGGGTTCATCTAAATTAGAGGCTCTGGCTGCTGCCCTCTATTCACAGCATTTAAAAAATATATTAAGAATTGTTGGATGTGTTTGCAACCGATGTTCAACACGGCTCCAGAACAGCCTGGGCTTTACTTTTTATTGCAAGGGAGGGTTTAAGCCACCCGATTGTCTCGTTCATCTGTGCTAGAGATAGCTGGACTGTCCTCCCACTATACAAATGGAAGAAAATGGGACCTGTTTCACTCACAGATCATATTTATCTGAATATTGAGCATGCTGACAACTTCCCATGCCTCTCAGTCATTTTTAATTTATATAGGAACAAATTTTTTAAATCTTCATAGGTACTGCATTTTTTTATTCACTGGACAGGAAATTACTGCAAGCTGGTTTTCCAGTTTTCTTTCTAATACCTATACAAAACTCAATTAAAACTAATACCAATTAGCTGTGAATGACTTTTGAGAACACTATTAAACAAAAAATATGAGCAGATGACAACTATTTAAAATATGGGATAATGCCAGTTTTAATATCCGTTACGTTGCTGCATTTCCAAGCCATAAAAGTGACAAGAATGGCATGCACTGTGTAAAAGAAATTTGTTATGGTCACTTAAAAAATTGTTTTTCATTATTATTAACTACCGGGAAGTCAGATATGGATAGTAAATATTCTTTGATATGTAGTATGGATTTTCATGAACTGTCTCTTCATACCGCACAACTTAAAATATTTGTTCCTGTTAATAAGTGTTTTGCTGCTGCTTATGAAGTGCTTGAAGTATTTTTAATTGCTGTATAGGTTTGTGAATTGTATGTAGCTGTAGCTGCCTTATGCTTACTCTGTGAGAAGGTGCAAATTGTGCAAATAGTTCTCAGTGTTGTGTTTGGAACATTTACCAAATGAATCAGGGGAACAGTGGGTTGCCTGAGTGATAATATTAAGCCATACCAAAGGTTCAGCTAACCAGCACTGGTCAATAAAAGGTGTCCAGGGCAGAGAACAAGACAGACAAGCATAAAAGACGACCTTTTAGGATACTTCCCCAGTCATCCGTGACTTACAATTTTTTGGATACTTGTAGTTAACCCTGGATGAGATTTTTTTCCTCTGAATATATGAATATACTTAAGTCTTGAATCCATGTAAAATTTCAACACCAACAGAATCCCATGGGAGTAAATTTCAATACCTCTTTATAATGAAATTATCTTTTAAATGGCCTGATCATAGGTCAAATAGCTTTGTTCTTTTGAATTTCAAGTTTACATCTGACAGTGGTTTCCTATTAACCAACTCTAGTTGCTTAGCTGTTATTATAGGAAAGGTCTCAATGAGTCCTGATTTTTAAACACGAGTTTATCTTTATCCCTGCTTCCCCCCCACCCCCCTTTTTTCTTTATTCCTTCTTGGTTTTGCTGGTTAGTCATCAGCTTAAAATTGAGCAAACCTCAATTACAGTTTCTGGACTTGCTTAGTGGGAACTGCAGGGGTAGAGAAGCACCTTTAGAGCGGATTGTACGCTGCAACAGCCAGGACAGTAACGCATAAAAAAGTCATAATAGATGAACTGCAGAGCAAACTGAATTAGATACAGTTACAGCAGTGTAATGAACTGGTGCCTTTAGTAATTAGCCAGGGCTGAAGTGATCTACTGTGGATTATATTCTTTGACTCTCTCTAATAATCTAAGTCACATTTCCCCTGGTTGACATTTACCAAAGGCCTCAAGTTCAATGTATTTTTTTCTGGTGTTTCATAGCTCACTTTTGAATGCTCAAAACCTGGCTGTTAATGTTGAGAGCTTCAGTTTAAATTGTCCTTTCTGCAGTTTTGTACGCTTCTAATGAATTACAATTCTGTCCTTTAAGTCAGATATATCAGACATTACAGCAGTTATGTTAGAGTACAAAACTTGTCTGGACTCAAAAATGGTAATAAAAGTTGGGTCCTTTTCCCTGGAACTGGCTCTTTATGGACCTGTTTTCCAAGTAATGTAAAAATGACATAAACATATAAACGTTGAAATACATATCTAAATTTTGAGTATTTGATGCTTCCTTGTGAAGTTTTGATGATCCTTGAACTTTGGAGTATTTTCTGAAGTTACAGTTTCCAGTTTTATTTCATAACTTTGAGGCCTGTAGTCTATCCTTAACCTAGGAACTGATATTTTTGACAATTTGTTGCCTTTGAGAATGGGATCTTCAAGTGAAAAAGTTCTAGTGCCATAATACTCATGTCAATCTGTTCATGTTTCATCTTAAGGGATCCTGACTCTGAGAAATCCAAACACTAGTATAAGTAGTAAGCAATGATACATGCTTAGTTAAATACATTTACAGTTTTCTATTTCTCTCTTTTAAGATGAGTTTGGAATTGTCATCTCGTATGTAAACCTCAGGCTGATGTATGTCAGGTGTTGGCATCAGGATTATGAAGTTGAAAAACAGACTTGAGCAGTCAACAAATTTTGTATTTTCATCTTGCTCAAAATATGTATATGTTGATAGTATTTACTAGCACTTATTTGCATAGGGAAAAAGCCTTTAAATGCTGCTGCTTATCTGGTCTTTAGCCCCGTAGCATTTATAGCAAAGATGCTGTTAGCTGAGTTGTGTTATTTAATCTGGTGTTCAAAAGAAAATGTCAACCAGATCAGCTATGAAAATTAAACTATTCCAATGCCTTTAGGACTTCTTTCTTCCATTAGCTTCAAATGAAAATAAACATAGAGATTTTTCTATTCCTTACTGAAATCCTTCTGTTCCTGCTTCTCTTTTTGTGAGATTTTGAACTACTGCATCTGCTTTTCCTTGCTCCTTTCCAGTATCTGTCATTGCTCTTGCTTTCTGTTGCTTTGATTTCTTCCTCTCTTCTTTTAATGTTTAAATCCTTCAAACCACCTGGGTTTTTAATGATCTAGTTTTCAAAATCAACCAAATACCTAATACTGTTGGGATTTCCTGTCATTTTGCCTGCATCTCTCGCCTTGGTGCCCACTCAGTGGCTTGTACTATACCCACAATATTGTTGACTTGAAACAAAGGTTACATTGCCTCCCTGTTCTCTCTGATCTGTCTTTGGCAACTTGGAAGGATTCACAGTCGGCTGTTAATAAATATATATTTCTGGATGCACATTCATTTAAAATTTAGCTCCTGGAACGACAAGCAGAGGATTGTGTTACATTTGAATTTACCAACTCTTAGGAATGCAAAAACTGTTGGAGCTAGGCTGGGTTTTTTCTTCTATTTGTACAGTTGATTGTTGCATACTGAGTTCTCTTACAAGTGAAGCTGAGACAATTCTTGATTATCTGCTTTAGTAGAAGATTTGGAGTGTTCCATATAAAGCAAATAACACTGCTAATCCAAACCGTATGTAAACTTGTGCAAAGAGCATGCCATGAGAGTGGGGTTGAGCAGAGAAGGGCATATGACAAAATTGACTGCAGAGCTTGTAGACCCCTGAGCTTAAAGTGTCCCAAACTAAACCATCCACAGCAGAATATTGTGCAGTGAGGTTATACTGCTTTCTCGGCCTGGGTTGCTTTGCTGGCATCTTTGCACGTACAGTAGAGTTACCTGAGCCCAGCCAAAACACCTGAGGATACTTGGGTTATGATGGGTTGGTTTTGGACTGCAGAGGTGAACATAGCCTTGTGGTCGTACCACTTGATGCTCCCAGCTGAAAGAAGGGGAATGGAGAATATATGAAGGAAAAATATGAATATGTATGGTCTTGTAAGCCTTTCTAAAATGTCAGTTTTTACAACAGGAAGGTTGTGCCTTCTCCTGTGAGCAAGAAGAGGGCCAGGTGGTTCCTCTGGCTCATGTCCCTGCTGCTGAGGTCTTGGGCCAGAGAAAGCAGGCTTGGGCTATCCAAAACGAGAAAACCAACAGTTCAGTGGGGTGGACTATCACAGGCCCATGCTCCAACACATTCCCTGGCCCTGTTTTATGTCATGGCATATACATAACCTGAGGCAAATGTCTCAGCGTAATCACATAGGATCCTGTGTGTAGTTATTGCATACAGCATAGCTGCACGGAGAGGAGGCAGATGTGGGAGTGACTTGCTCAGAAATATCTTTCAAGTGCGTCCAAGTTCTTGACTCCCTCCTGTGATTTTTGGACAACGCATGAGGTGCATAACATGAATTATTGCATTTGCTGATTTGTACTGTCATACAGGACTATTTAAATTTTGTTCTAGTTGCTACTTTTTGGAACTGATGCAGTGGAACCTATACTTGACTTGCTTTAATTGCTTCAAGTGGAGAAGCCTATTAAAAGAGGTTTTTTTTTTTAATCCCAACCTGTGCTATAGCAGAATATTTTATCCTACTCCTATCACAAGTGCTTGAACAGGCATCCTGGGGAGACAGGCCTCTGCTCTTCAGCACTATTGTAGAGGTATGCAAATGAAGAGCAGGGATTTTATTAGCCTCTCGCACAGCAGTAGCTAATGTAAAATCTGCAAACATGACCATTCTGATATTTTGTAAAAAGAGAACCTGAAAGATGTACAAGAATTAACTGAACTTTTATTAAGCATGAATGACGTTAACAATAAGTGAATATTCCTGGAAGCCGATTCTCTTTTGCTGTTCAGCTGTAATCACAATGCAGAGTTCTCTGTTTTGCAAATGGGACATGCCCACTAACCTAAACAGCAACCTGGATCTCATATAAAGCCATTTTGAGGCAATAAGGGGGAGGTTTCATCTGAAAACAAGCTCATGTGTTTTAGTGAGAACAAGGTATATTTTCTTCATGTTTGAAGAATGGTTGGTATTGGAGTGATCACTTGTGATCACGATATAATGCTCTACTTGCCAGCTTGTTGCTGACTCGTGATGTTTGCGTTCCATTCATATACAGGTTAGCAATGGGGACAGCCAGATCTTCTACTGAATGTCTTTAACGAGAAGTGCCCCATGAAGGAAAAATAAAAAGTCTTACTACTATTTTAGAATACTAGCTATTAAGATATTTCTTATTAAAACAAAAGGTTGAATTATGTTTTTCTTGCTTAAGTTTTACACCAAATTTAAGGTGAAAACCTTTCTATTTGATGTGATACTGCTGCTATCTCTTATGTAGCTAATACTTGACTGCTAACTGTGCTGTTAATATGTTGCCATTGACTATCAGTGCAAAAATAAGTATTGCATACATCTCTTCTTCCTTTAAACATAGTTTCTGCACATCATCATGATACACTTTTACTTGGCAAAAGTCAGAATTTTGGTTACTGAGGCTTGAAAAATGTTGTTGGAAGAATTGTTGGGATAAGGCAAAAGTTAAGATGGTCATTCATCCAGAACTCCAGCCAAACTCTAAATGAGCCATTCTTTATCTCCGTGTAAGTTCAGATCACTTTCCTCCCTTTCTCCTTGTTTAGCTTTGTGTGCTTTCATCTGAGACTAAAATAAAAAGACCTAAATTCTGAAAAGATACATGTAGTGCCTTTTCAGAGACTCAATGGAACCGGAATAGTTGGGAGTATGTTTTGGGCATTTATCCAAGCCTAAACAAATCTGTACATAGTCTGAGGAACAAGAACTGAATTGCTATTAGAAAAACTGCTTTCACAGTTGAAAAAGAAAACAGCCAGCAAGTGCGATAGCCAGAGTAAAACAATTCTGCCTTTCCCAGCTGAATAAGAAATAAGTAGATTCAGCCTTTAGTCTTTTTGCTTTCCACTTCAACTGTGAAAGCAGTATTTTCGGGGCAGTGTACTTTAAGTCAACTTAGAAAAAATAGTTAAAAACATTGGATTACCCCAGACAGTCCACACAACAGTGGGACAGAGAATGGAGCATAATTTGTTGTTCAAAGCAATTCACAAAGTGATTCCTACAAATCAGTTCATGGTCTGTAAACTTGGTTCATTTTGTTGTATGCAGAAGCAACCTGACATGTTGCTTTTTCCTGAGTCCGTATATGCTGTGCAATCAGGTACTCTTGGAATGAATTAATGATTTTCTGTGTGCACACATTTTCCATTATTCATTCAGAATCCTCTGTTCTCACTGATATTCTAGTTTTAAACACTATGAGCATGGTCAAAGCAAGTTGTTTCAAGTATTTAAATACAAATGTATAGAAAATAGTTGGCACTTCTTACCACCCCTCCCCTCAGCTAATTGATGGATGTCTTAAACTCACCTAGTCTATTCAGTAGCATTTCTTTGTCCTGGTAGAAAGACTCTGGCTTCTGCTTCACTTGAATGAGCAAATTTTTGTCAGTAGAGAAAATCACATGCTCTGTGTGTGTGTATGTGTGAAATACAAAGCCACATATATAAAACCTCTAGGAGACATTTTTGGTTAAAAAATGTTTGCTGACATTGTGGAGAGGTGCATCTGCATGCAGGGAATTGATGTATGTGCTCCTTGCTAGTGAGGTGGTCATTGCTTTCAACGTACTGCTCCTCTTAGGAGAGGCTCTTAACTATGGGCTAGTACCTGAACAGAGAGGAAAGAAGGATCCCTGTTTGTCTTCCCTTTTGCATGCTTTTGCATAAGTGCAATGTACTGCACCTTCAGTCTGTAACTTTAAATGCGCAATGTTAGTGCTGAAGACATAATCATGATGTTTTCACTTTGTAAGAGGGGAGAACTTGTTTCGGATTTATCTTTCCCCTTGAAGTGGCTGTTATATCTGGATATTCAGAATATGCAGGAGGAAGATCTCACATGAGTCAGTCTGCTGATGGTGGTTGAAAGAGGCTTAGAAACAGCATAAAGGTCAAAAATATTGTAGCTGTAAATGGAAGTGTTTAAAGTTGGAGAGAAATTTATGGAAGAGGACATCATGAATTGGCACTGGAACCATTCTTTTCCATTATTTCTCGAAATGACTCTTTTAGTAGTGTCAAAACAAAGTCAAGTTTGAAAATTAATGGAAAGGAACAACAAGTAATTAGGAACAATGCTATCAAGCAGGGAAGTACTCTACTTTTACTACTGGCATACCTGATCCCATAACTGCAGTGAACATGGTATAGAATGAAAACAGGAGTAGATTACCTTTCCATCCATCTTCTCCCTCAAATATTAGTACTGAGCCCCCTCCTCCACCAAACTACTTAATGGCATGATAATGTCTAAGGAGTGGTATAGACATTAATTTATTTTATTGCAGTTGAGAAAGAAAAGATCTCTTTATTTTTCCTAAAAGTGAAGCTCCAAGTACAAATTGCCTGTACAAAGGAAGTTGTTGAATTTAACCGAGGAGGAGCTCTGTATTGAATTGGAGGATGCCATCATACACCACTAGCTGTAGTTCTCCAGCACACAGAATGTCAGGCCAGGGATACTTTGAATATGATATTCAAAGTCTTAAAACACACAGATTTACGGGACGTAGCTATGCAGCTGTATCTCATGAAGCATACGGCCGGATCCTTGGCTGGTGTATGCTGTTGCAGTTCCAGTGATTTCTGCTCACTGCCACTAACATCAAGTTATAGCTGCTCAAAATCTACTCTGTTAGTTCTCTGCCTTTGGTTGCATTTTCTCTTCTCAATCAAAGTGGTAGGAAAGGTAGCAAGCTCTGTAAGCATTATTGTGGTTCTTCTATGGAGATTTTTGAAGAAGGCCACCTTAACAGAGACAAAAGTAGTCTCTGAATGTAGGTAGCTCTGGCATGGGATGTTTAAAGGGTGCTAAGGTTGAGACAAGAATTGCTCTCTGGCTCCTTAGGAGTAGCTCTGAGACTGCACGTGGGAAGAGGAAGATCCCACTTCTGATCTGTGAATGACAGCTGACGGCAACTGTCCGTGTTCCCTCCCCTGTCTTACAGAGCTGAGCACTTCTGGTTTGGGCATTCGTGCCTGAGTAGATATGGGGGAGAGAGGAGAAGTAATTTTCTGAAAAAAAGAAATCCAAGTGTGTAGACAGTGTCAAAGATGAGCAGGATAAGCTTGAGGAAGTCTCCAATGAGCCTGTTAAAATCTAGCTGTGATTTGAACTTTCATAACTGGGCTGAACTTGACCTTCGTGAGAATGCAAGTCCTGACTTAACTGGTGGTGCTTAGCAAATATTTTGTGTTACACAGTGGTCAGAAAGGAAACATTTCATTTTGCTATTTAGCAATCTACAGAAAAAGTGCTAGAGGGTTTGAAATAACCTTGAATGCCCTGTGCTGTCACTGTGGGTGTTGAAGGATAGAAATTCTCCCACCGCATTGCTCTCTGGTAAAGGGCAATTCTCTGTTACTGACCTGCTAAACCTCCAGACAATCTTTACCCAGCTATTGTCATCGTCACTTCAGGATGGATACATGACATTATATTAGCATAGCTTTTATCCCTTATTTTGATTGCTTAAAGTGAGTTGTTGGATGAAAACTGTTTAAATCCCCTAGAAATTCTTCCTCTGCAAATCCAGAAGAATAATTTGAATGGCTGAAATCTTCTGTAAATCACTGAATAACTTCACAACTCTTTAGTGAGAGAGAAGCGGCCTTCAGACCGAGATCTAGCTCTAAATAACGAGCCTTCATGAAAGGTGTTGCTTTTTTGTTGATTGTATTTTATTTTATTGTGAATGAGTGACTTTTGCTTAGAGAAGAACACAAAGACTTATGTAGTGGTTTTTTATGAAACTGGTGGTGTTAGGTTTCCTTTGTGGCCTAGATATAAACCAGCTATCATGCTGTGTAGCCCATTCCTGTTTCAGAGAATCCTGAGTCAGATGCCCATTTATAACGGACTACTGAATTAATAAGATTTTTTGACTTTTTTTCTTTTTTCTTTTTTTTGCTGTCATTAGGGTTTTTTTTTTCCTTTGGAAAAATTTTTCTCTGATCCGAGAAGCTTTGGGAAGTTGTGTAGGTCTTAAAGCTTTGCAGTCTTGAATGCATGTTCCACACTGCATCAAGTGGACTGTGACTGTGCGATGATGCAAAACTTTTACACAGATTTTTACTTTTTTTTTTTTAAAAAGCTCAGTTGCTGTCTCAGGACACTTAAATTGTGTTGCCGTTTTTTAACTTTGTTAGAAGCACTCTTACTCCGATTGGATTAGTGGCGTAAATGGCAACTAGCTGAAAAATCATTTCAGCCTTCGAGTGCTTTGAAGCGAAATCTTTCATGGCTCTTTGTATCCCACATGGCACATAAATTGTAGTGTAGCCTGCTGCAAGTCGTGTGTAATAATGGCCTCTGATCTAAATTGGCTTAAGAATACAGTTAGGATTCACTAACAGCGTAGAGGAGTTTGAGAGAAAACCATCTTCCCGGTGTATTTTGTAACGCTGTCGTTGTAGTGCAGTGTCTCAAATAGGTTTTACTGTACCTGTTGGGGGCACAGAAATCGGTAAGTCCTGTCACGCTGTTATTTCAACAGGACAAAGCAGGGACATACATGAATGTAGCAGAGGTAAACTGAACTTGACGCAAATTCTGGATCTGCTCCTTCCTGACTTAACTTTAGTTCTTCAAACAACTTCATATTTTTTACGCTGATGATGCTGTTTTCTTTATCACCATAAATCATTGTTTTATGCTGATGACACTGTATTTCTTTATTGTCATTAATCATCTACAGTGCTTGAGAAGGAAATGTTAATGAAGAATACAGTTTATTAAACATCACCCAGTGGGTGGGCTAAAAAGGTGGATTAACTGCAAGCCTGCTTATAAACAGGTCTAAAATAATGACCCAAAGGGAGACTTGTGGGTCTGGTGTGAGCCCTACTGGAAGAGGCGAGCAGGACATGAGCCGTGGCTGCAGGGAGCAATGAAGGGTTTTGCAGAGTGGGCGAGAGCCTGGGGAAGGCTGGGGCTGCCTGGCAGAGCGGGGAGGAGCTGCTCGGGAAAAGCAAGGGCATAACTTTATGTGTATATCACAGTGTGCTCCAGAAAGACATAGCTTCCGATTTGGCATTGCTCTATTACACTTTGTGAAGCCACGGCAGATAGAGATGGTAATTGAAATTAAACTTTTGTCCCCCCAAGGTCCCTCTGCTCTTTGGAGGCAGAGGGTACCCTTTGATATTTCCCTTGTCTGATCGGAGAATAATCAACTCTTGCAAATCAGGGAAAGGGACTTGAGTTGAATGGCAGCAAAGACTGACAAAACAAATGCCTCAAGCCATAGCTATTACTGAGAGAGTGTTTCAAACCTTAATTCAGATAAATCTTTGATTGGCTAGTTTATCTGTGCTATAAACTTTAAAGACCGAGCTAGTTACCTATCATTTTCAGAGGTTGTTTCTATACCCTGTCCACTTGAAGCTTGTGTGTTTCCCAGAAGGCACAGATTTCTTTTTTGTTTTTAATTTTTACCACAATTTGATTATGGTGATATTATATGGGGTCAGTGCTCAGTCAACTGTTAAATAAATTGCAAATTCTACAAAACACAGCCAGCAGAGTCATTACTAACTGTAATGCTGAAACTTCAAGCAAAATTACATCTGGCTACAATGCTATTTGGATGCATAAATTATACAGCCTCTGATTATCTTAAAGAAAATTCAGCCATTAAACTTATTTTATGGGCACAAAACAAGGGGAACTGCCAAAAGGAATCTGTGCATCCTAAAAGTCATGAGAAGAAAAATAATTGGCAAACCTTTTCCGCCTGCAGTTTTATAGAATGTTCTCTCTCCCTCCTGATGTTCAATCAGCCTCCACCGCTGGCACAGATAACATGATACAATGGCAGAGCTGGTGGGGGGGACAGAGCCTGTGTAGCTTTTGAACAGCAGGTGGGTCAAACATTTCAAATCTGACCCCAAACAGCACGTATCTTGACATGGGGATCTAGAAGGGAGAATCTCCAGGGAAGAAAATTGTAATTCAATGCACAACAAAATAAGGGTGCTTGATAGTGAGCTGTTCAGTGTGCTGCAGAATTCCTTCTGAAAGCTTTCCGGCTGCCGTGGCGCACGTGAGGAGTCAGTCCTCATCGTGTACAAATAGGTCACTGATGCGCCTGCGTTATATCAGGGTTAAGACTAGAGAAGAATGAAGAATGGAGCCTGGAGTGGCTGATTGCAGCACAGCTCCAAGGGCATACAGATTACAGGCCACATCTGTGTCAGTAACCCCTTGAACTCAGGGGGAAGGCATGTTGCTGCTTTCCTTGTTCTCCCGCACCCAGCTTTATGTCAGTATTGCCAGTGTTAAATTCCGAGTCATCTGTGAAGAATAAGCGAGCGCATTGCTTAAAACAGTCCTGTCACCACATTTGCTCAGTTTCTTCAATGTATTTTAAACCATTCATACATTTGACAAGTAATTGCCAAAATAGGTTGTATGTCACTGACCTTTATCAAAGTCTGATTTTTTCCAAGCCTTGTCTCACAGTTCCCTCCTGTAAAGACACTCAGGGAAGATAATTGCTGCCTAAACTAATTGCCTTCTCTGGTGTTCTTTTCTGGACTTCCACACGGCAGAGGAAAGCCTGCTATTATTTGTTCTTCGAATAGGTCTGAGCTCCTCAGTCTGGAAATAAGAGGAGGTACCCCAGTTCTCTGTTTTCATTTCCTTCCTTCCTTCTGCTTTCATTCTGGAGTATTTCTACACTGATCTTATGGAGGAAATAATCATTCTATAATCCAAGATGTGTTATTATATTAAGTATAAATGCGAGTAACAGGAGTAATGGATAGTGCCTATGAGTTCGCGTGGAAGTACCGCATTACTATTACTAATGTTATGGAACCTGACCCTATTTTTTTCCTCACTGATTGAAATACTGAATAGTTATGATTAATCTAAATCAATTTTTAAATCACAAAGAAGTGAATATTAATGTTGTTTTAATAAAGCTCTTCTTTTTAATTCAACTATACCATAGATTCTGGCTGATTTAGTCAGTGGATAGCACATTTTTATCCAAGCAACGAGCTACTCATTGGTTGAGGTATATTGATAGCTATTAAATATGAACAAAATTATTAATGCTACTAAATCATATCAGGGTTTTGTGTAAATGGTTCGTGTCAGAAAATAGAGAATTCCCATGGTGTTACAAAAGGAGTTGTTTCTTTTAGTCTAATTTTGCCTTTTGGAGAAGGCTCTTTCCCTCCCGCAAGCGTGGTTATAAGTGTGCAGTGTGATGCTTGTCTGCTTAATGTTTATGGAGAGGTTTGAATATACAGCACTTCGTGAGGACTGAATGTTTCTGCTTACCCTTATTTAGAGTTAGATGCAAGCAGTTTGCACCTATGTTTGGCTGTCTTTTATGCTGGTAAGGTGCGCATGACTCTACTGACCAGATGTCCTGGAGAGCTCTGCTTTTGCAGCAGGAATCTTATATATACAGCAGTCCTGTTAATGTCACCAATGAAAACAGAGTGGTCTCACCATGTGAAAGGATGCTGCAAATCTATCTTCCAAGATCACTTCACTTAAATAGAATTATTTGATTTTTGAAGGTAAATCCTAAACTATGTTTAATTATATGTGCAAAGTTCTAAAATAAATTGGTGTATTTCCATAGGAAAACAAATGCTGTCAAATTTTTGACCAGGCTTAGTTCTTGGAAAAATCTTGAAAACCCTTTTGTTGAGTTCACTTAGTAGCATCTCTAAGCGTTTACAGTGAATTCCATTAGCAACGGTGAATGAGTTCTTTAATAATATTAATATATCATCTTAATTTATCAGAAATATATAAATGCCTTTTAATTTTCAGCTGCAAGGAAGACAAGAACATATCTTCCTAAGAATCTGCTGCACTTAGCTTAAGACAATTTCTGCCTTTCATTTCAATTGTACTCTATTAATTTTGGAGTGCTTAAGTATAAATTGTCATTTCTCAACTTGTTGATTGTCTGAGGGTCTGATTTTCCTGCTTTGTTTGAACCCATTCCGTCCAAGTTAAAATATGGAAGGAGGAGAAAAGCAGGGCTGGGAGAGAGAGGAGAGAGTGATTTCTTTTTTTTTCCTTTCCCTACCATAGTTATCTGCTTCTCAAGTGACAATAGCATGATATGCAGAGAAACAGTTCTCATTATGTAAAAAATGTTTGAAGCACTAGTTGGCTGAAACAGCTCCTTTTGACTGCTTAAGAAAAAATAATATTAAAAAATAGAACATGTTTTAGATGTGAAAATAACACCTTTTAGGTTAACATTATACAATATGTTAAAATCTAACCTACACGAATAATGGCAGGTAAAAATTGAAGCCAGCAAAAGGTGCTATTTTTATGCAACTGGAAAACAAGGCAGTAGTGGTGCTTAGTTGTGAGGTGGTGATAGGTGAGCGCTCTACTCAGTTTTTGTCTCTGCTACAGGCTTCCTGTGCTAGTGTGGGTGAAAATGTTTGGGGTTTTTTTGCCTTGTCTTCCTTGGGTTTTTCATCTGCAAAATTGAGTTTATACAGTCTCTTTACTCCCATTTCCAGCTTCTCTGAGGAAAGGACTGTCTCTTTGGTGTTCAATCCACATAATAAATTAATTTGATATGCTTATTGGCTGTAGCACTGGGTCCCTACGCTTCTGAGAGATGAATCCTCTTGGTGCTCCTTGCCTGTAAAATACTGCAGAAAACATGTTGTCAGTGGCAGCACTGGCTGAAATCATGTCCCCTTCTGGAAGTCTTTAATCAGAAATACCAACCAGTCTGGAATACCTCATTTCTGAATATATTTCCATAATCTAAAGTTTTTAGCATAATGTCGAAACAAAATTTATGTTCTTGTTTTATTTGCTTCATGCTGATATTCTGCTGTATGGAGCAGGCTCCCTGGTCAGGCTGTAAACCTCATGATGCTCTAAAGTCTCTGGGGGCCACACACTTCTCTGTCATGGGAGCTATTAATGATAGTGCATCGTGGGAGAGAGACTCCATTTCCTGAGTTCTAAATTCATAGAAGAAAATGTTTAGGCAGATCTCAGTGTGAGCTATAAAATGGTTATAATTCCCAAGAGACAGGACTGCTGTTTTTCCATATCTAAATATTTGAGGCTTATTTTTGACAGTTCTTTCCAAATTCAAGGAAATCACATGGTTTTAATGAAGTGTTGCATTGTTGAAAATCTTGCTGCCAAGTAAACAAATAAGCCAACAGCCCTGGATTTTTAGCCATATTCCTTACACTCCTTGCTTTTTATCTTGAAATATTCATTTTCTGAAAAATGAGCTTTCAATTTCATCACCATTCTAGGGAAGTTGAGGATTGTTTTTGAGGATTATATTTTCAAGGTTTATGTAAAAAATTCTTGCTTTTTGGTAGAAAAAGGAGGAGAACACTAGTGTCTTAATAGCAATACACTAAAGAACAAACTTATGCAAGAAAACTTTACATTCTTGACAGAGGAAGAATGTCCCATTTACATACAAATCTTAAAGAAAAAACGGAGATCCACTTCAGAGGAGTTGTTGGTAGCTATGCTAGCACTTTCAGCTTCGGCTTCAGTTCTAGATTTCTGTAGTTCAGGCTGCAGTAAGTTCAGAGACGATTGTCATCACGTTTTGTTTGCATCTGCCATAGTGGAGTTCCAGCAGAGTTTTGGACCACTAAGTCACGGTAAATGAGAACTTGTGTAATTGCAAGAATCCACAGCCACTTCACCTCGCTCTTTGAGAGATGTGTTCAACTCCCTTAGAAAGCTGTTCAGTACACTGTATTTCTTCTAAACTTTATGCTTTTTCCAGTATTCTGAATCTGAAATAATTCCCCAAAGATAGCTGCTGCCCTGGTGTTTTATACTACTGTATCTGACAACCTTTCTACTTTGGAGATTTTAAAGTTAGTAAACTTACACTGCAGACATGCACTCTTTCTGTGAGTGAATGTGAATTGCAATCTTTTAGGAAAAAAAATTTAGAAATTGGGAAGCTATTTAGAAGCACAAATAGATTTTTTTTTTTTTTTAAGTGCAGTTAAAATGCATAAATATCTTCTGTGCATTTGCTGTAACTTCCTATCTTCATTTTTGTGACCTCTAGCAACAGTTTAAAAGGAAATTGGACAAAATATTTCTCTCCATTGAGTGATTAAAAAAAGAAATCTATTGCAACTTCTATAAGTAGTGGATTTATAATAAATTTTGTACTCCCCCTTCTGGTTGTGCTTTTAAGGAGGGTGCACACATGGAAGGCAGGAGTAAGATTGTCAATTTGTTATTTCAAAAGAGTTTTAAAATCTATTTCTAACTGTGAAATGTGTCAGCTAGGGAGCGTATAATTTCTTCTATTAAGATGCTGTGTGTATATAATTTAAAATAACAATGCAAGCAGATATGCCAGTGTTGTGGTGTTTTTTCATTTCAAGCAACTTAAAAAGAGAACAGTTTGTTTGCTTGGGGTTGCAATCTGATAGTCGTTCTCACACAGAAGAATACCTTATTCCTTAAATGTTCCTACCAAGATCAATAAGTTTACTGAAGACACAAAGTATAGGTCAGATGAGTAAAGTCACAGGGCCAATACACTAACAGGTAATGAAGGCTTATTAGCAATGTAAGGTCACGAAGCAATGCAAACAGAAATGTGTTTATTGTAAAATGCCTCCTCCACAAGAAAGGCATAAAATTCTGCCAGTGTAGCTCAAGATGCAACAGTATAAAATAACGTTTTTTTTGGTAAACCAAATTAAGTTTTCTATCTGTGTATGCAGAGATGTTCAGAAACAAATGACAGATTTCAGAGTGAAGCCTTGGCAGTAAGTGGATTTTTCTTTTGGGCTGCACACTGGCACATCCTTGCTGTACACATCCATTTGTTTAAGAACTGTTCTGCTGGTGCGAGTGTTGGCAGAAGCGTGCACGTCCCTGCAGGTGTGGTAATGACTTTGTTACAGCTGTGCCAGCTGCGGATTGGGCCCACTGAAGCCTCATTTATTTGAGACTTACATTATTAAAAGTGTGCTATTTAATTCATTAGGGAAGCTGCCGTCAGTTTAGAAGTGCTAGCAATGCTTAGTAGTTTATGTGTTCTGAGAGCCCAATAACCATCCTCTACTTCAGTTACACAGGAGCAGTTTTAGATGCCTGGTTGCTTTCCTGGATTGTGCTGCCTTTCTAATTAAATCAGACTTGGGGATTGAAATTGAATTGGTCCGAAATACACAATAAGAGACTTGAAGTAGTTTGAAACTGGCAAGGCCTGGACATGTACTTAACTGCCATAGAAAGTCAGAGGAGCCTGAGGTTGCCTTCCTGCCCTGTGACTGTGTCCCACTACAAGACTCTGCAAACAGTTCTGATGCTGTTTTCTGTCACTTTTTATTTGGTAAATAACTTCTGTTCTTGAATGAGATATGACTTTCCTTCCTGTAGTGCTGCTTTAAATGAGATGACAGTAGCATCACATCCTCAAATTTGACTACCGTCATCGGCATTGAGAAGGAAAAATTGAACGACCCATAAAAGCATCCTAAAGCTGCTGAGACAGGACAAAAGATGACAGCTGGAAAGTAAGCCACTCTCCTAAGGGATAGAAACCATGTGTTCAAAAATAGAAATGAGGTATTTTTGGGTAGTAACGCTACTTTGTATTTATTTCAAAATGGACAATAAATGGAAACTGCAGATCAAATCTACAAGCTCTATTCAGGTCGTGGCTGTGCATTAAATGTAAAGAAGAGAGGCCTTCCAGCTTTTCCAGTCAGAGTAACTGAGAAAGTAAATTATATGACAACAATATCACTTAGGAAGGGAAAAAGATGAACACCTCTGATCATAGTGTAAGAGTTAGTACATAGAGAAAATGGCAGCTGTAAACCAAAGAGGTCTAAGGAGGGCAAGTAGTGTTTCAGATAAAAGTATGAAACACGGTTACTTGCAGTGTAAGGAGAACGAGAAGCATATACTGTGAAAAGCTACAGCCCTGGGCAGAGTGGCACAGTTTTTGAACAAGTAATTATATGAAACCCTCAATTTTTTATAAATATTTCTATGTCTTATAGTTAAAATTACTTCTTTGCAAGCTTCTTTCGGCTTTTAAAAGATGTGCAGGAGCCCACTGCTTAGAAAATTTTCCACAATGCAGCAATTCATGTGGGGCATCCTAAATATTGCCATTTTGCAATGCCTCATTTCAAGGCCATAAAACTCCAATATGACTAGACAAGCCATTGCTGTGATACATGACAAAGTTGGCGTTCCCAAACAACATGATTTTGTATGCATTTAATTAAAACACATATACTGTTTGCACATTCAGCTGAAATCAAAAGCGGTGCCCACGCATTCATCAGAAAATGAAGCATGGCAACTGTTAAAGCACAAGAAAATAGGTTACGGTTCTGATAGTGTAGTTTGTATTAGTGTAATGCAGAGGTTAATGCATATGCTTAATGCAGCATAGTTTTAAGGATTGCTAGGAAATCAAATTTGGACCACCTTCCTACCCTTTCAAAAGCATTTTCTTATTTCACACTCCTCTAATCCTTTTAAATATGTATAAATTGTGCTCAAGTTATAAGGTAGAGTGATTTTTACATGTATAAAAATATGTTGACTAGTATCTAAATGCTAGACTCCGTGGCTGTCACTGCCTATTGTATCTAATTTTCCTAGACACACAGCTAGCCTTAGGCTGTGAAGGTAGGAGCTCTGTGTCAGAAAGACTTTGACAAAAGATATATAGCTTTTAATTTGCCCAAGGAACAGAGGGAGCAGATTTATGACCTAAAATACAAGGCTGAGAATTGGCTGTATACTTTCAGCTAATGGGTATAGAAATGAGGAAATTCACAATGGCTACTTCTTGCACACACTGCCTTTTTTGCATGTTGTATAAACAGTCCAGAAAAATTTACAGGGCTATAATTTTTAAAAAATAAGGTAAATGTGAATGCATTCTATAAATGCAAAAATAAGCCCTGTGAATGCATTCTATGTCTTCTACCTCTTCTTGAGCTTACTCTTTCTAGTAAAATTATCTCTCTAGCCTGCTTTAATTGATTACTTTGTTTGCATATGTATCAGGCTAGATTATTAGCATTTTTAAAGAAAGATTTATGAGGAGGTGCATTTTGTTTGTTTATTGGCTATTTTTCATTAAGGGCCTTTGCAGACATTAAAGTCTCACAAAATTGTGGAACTTGCAAATAGTTAGGACCAGTTCCACAGGTAGTATAAAATCCTGTCAACTTTATCTGAACGAAGTTGCACTGATTTATGTTGGCTGAGGCTTTGGCCCGCAGAATTGATCTTGGACTGTAAGAGAGAAACTCTGACGGCGTCCTCTGTTCTTAACTCCTTTGACAAAGATAGCTTTAGAAAACCATTTTGATTTTGTGGATTTATCCTTTGTCCTGACTGTCAGCACATATAGCAGTTTAAGATCAAAGGGGAAGAGATTTGAAGATTAAACGTCTTTGAACTGAAAATGTCCTGGAGCCCAATAAATTCCAGCAGAGATCACTAAATCGAGAGTGCAATCATCAGCTGATTCGTTTTAATGATGCATGGATCGAAAGCTGTCTCAGAGGTCCTGTGAGCTCTGTACTCAAAGCCATAGTGAAGGTACGCCCTCGGGGATCCCATGCAGGGGAGTTCTCTGATCATCGGTACCATCACATCTCCACGAGCCGCTGGGAACAGCCTTACTGAGGCCCTGGTCTCCTCCTCTAACTTGTGCACAAATAGGGCTGACCCGTTAGGACGTCTTTAGCCGTTCGGTAGCTCCTAGGCGAGACAGAGCTCCCGTAATTGCAGGAGCCTTATGGTGATACTAACCTTGTCACTACTGTTAGATAAAGGGGTGCAAGGAAGTGGATTTAAGCTTATGACTGCAACCGGGAGAGTATGTGAATGAGGAACTCTGATCCGCAGGGGCACGGACCAAAGGACTTTATCTCATAATTTCTATTAAGGCCATATTCTCTGCTCTTGTTTCTTCAGTTGTTAAAGACACTGAGGGATAGAGACTCTACCTCATCTTAGAGAGTTTCTAGAGGTTAGTTATCCTAACAATTAAAAATGGTTTGTTTATTTTTTTCCTCATCAGCTTCCAACAGCTGAATCCCATTATGATGTACCCTGTGTTAAAGTGCCTTCTGCCAAACCTCTAACGGCTAGGTTGAAAGGAATTATTGGCTCTACTAGTGCTGGACGTTTCTTTGGAAGTAGTTCTAAGAAATAACTACTGTGAGTGAACACCTGCAAAAGACAGAGAAACAATGAGTTGCCTTGTTCTTTAATTCTTCAAAGATTTAGGAACATGAAAACAATATACTAGAAAAAAACTGGTAGGATTATTCTGCTATAATCCCTATTTATTCTTTTGTTTCTCCATGTAATATTAGTATTTGCATGCTAATTACTGATTAGAAATTAATATTCTAGGAAGAAATTAATTTTTCTAGCAAAACTTATTTTGGGAGGTAAACTTTCTACTACATTCATTCTTCATAGACAAAACAATCCACTTAAGCCTACATGCCAAAGGATAACATAAAGATGTTATTTGAAAATAAATTACTGCCTCAAGTAGCTTCTTTAGTGTAGTTGCAAAATGCCAGTTTTAGAAGGACCATGGGATTATTGACTTAAGATAAATGGCTGGAGATGATATAATTATGAATTCTATGAGAAGCCCTTGTCACAAGAAAGATATAGATTGAAATTGTGCTATTTTCTTCCTTTTTTTTTTGTTTTGTTAGCATAATCCACATGAAAAAAGAATTGAGACGTCAGAATGACAATGATTCATGCTTTCTGTGACTCTTTCTGATTTTTTTTTTATTATTATTTTTTACCAAGAGAGGCTTCCACACTATTTGTAGCTCACTAGATTTTAACAAATGCTACATTTACTGAACTGCAAAACTTAACTGCATTTTCTGAAGTGAAAACAAAAACAAAATAAAACATTGTATTCCTGCATTTAAAAGTGAGACAACCCTTGGAGAAAATAGCAACTTTCTAGTGAAATCATCTTGGGGTTTTGATGGAAGAAAGAGTAAAAATAAATTTTCAGTACCCTAGTACCTGGCATAATCATGCCACAACTATGTAAAAAATGCTTAAAGCTCTGGAGGTCAGGCTTGGTGGCATTGCCCCATATGGTTTTAAACACTAGGCACTTTAAGACTGTGTAAGCCAGATGGTTTTGAAATTACTGCATAAAATCCCTCTAACTTTGGCTAATTTGTAGTGATGGTTTCTAGAGATACTGAGTTCCTTTTTTAGATGGAATTTTTCTGATCTGTCTTTTAATGCTAGAATTTCCTTTTTGTTGTTGTCTTGATATTCTGGCAGTTTCTAAATGCTTGGTTCATGAATGAGGTCCAATGCTGGTAGGTTCCTGTAAAATAGAGGAGAAAAAAAGTTTATGTTGCAAAGATTTTATAGACTAAGCTCTCTATGTGAAAAATTATTACATTTAAGTGAAACTCCTCTCAGACTTATTTCTTTCCAGCTAGTTCTCTGCTCTGCATTATGTATGTTGAATGATTGCAATGAAATATAACTTTTTGCATGTTTAGGAAAATTCTTATTCTTGCTTTTTGATTGTTATTGGGCATTCAGAATTCTATCACTGATACTAATTTAATTAGTAGGCATAAAAGTTGTTCAGGGCCCAGGGAAACATCTTTCTGGGTTTCCATGAAAATGTGTAACTGATACTACTCTCAGGAGATTGATAAATGCCTCTGTCTATCAGCAATTAAATAAGCAAAATATCTCTTGTATGTTGGTGGAAACTTGGTGTTACAATTACTCAAAAAAGAGGAAATCTTTGATATGGAACAGAATAACAAAAACTATATCAAGATGAGCTCAAACTCAGAAGGAAATGAAGAAATTTTTAGTAGCCTCTCAGACTCTAATGGAAAGTATGTGTAAAATAAGCACTAATCAAAAAATAATCTAAGTGCTAAGTAAAGCTGATATCCCAGTCCTGCAAGCCTGTGTGGCTCTATTAACCTTCCACACTGACATCCCAACTTCATTAATGGCTTTTTGTTTGTTTGTTTGTTTGCCATCTGCGTGCGCTCTGTAAATTCTGCCTTTGCTTTGGCAACAAGCAGCAGGCCAGCCTCTTGGCAACTGGGACCTGAGTTTTTAAAGACTTTGAAGCTTGACAGATAAGAGCTTGGGTGGCTTTCGGCACCCATGGGGGAGCAGCTTGTCAGCAACAACGAGTACATAGAGCACAGGGCTGCGGTCTGCTGGGAACGTGCCTGCCTCCAGCCGAGTTGCAATGCACGTAGGCATTTCTTCCTTAGCAACTAGAGTGACTACCAGGCGTTATTACCTGCAGGCTTGAAAGGAACTGGGCCTGTGTGGTGACACCGCTCTGGTCCCCACACAACCGCTAGACAAGCTGCCACCAGAGAAGACTGCTCCCCAGTGGGTGTTCCTTGCTCTTCCCAGCGTCTGTGACTGCCTAGTTTTTCTGCTTCTTGATGGCCCACATAGCTCTTGTCCAAGGGCTGGGCAAAAAGGAAAGTGTGAGCTGCTCCAGCCAAAAAGCACAGAAACAGACCCTTAGAGGGGTTTCTTTGGGGTAAAATTGCTTTTACTGCAGTGCAGCTCTCAAGCTAAGATCCCTGTAGATATGTCATATACACATGTATGATTTTCCCCTCCTCCAGAAGAGGGAAAATTTTTCTAGGATTTATTTAGGAACCCTTGAAAATCCTTAGGAAAATGAATGGGTGGTTTCCCTCCCAGTGGGAGGGGAGTTTTCATTGGAATTGACAGCTTCTAAATACTAAATACACACACACGCGCCTCATACACACACCCTGCGCGCACACAGAGTCTCCCTTTAGAACCCAGTATGTCAGGATGGTGGGGGGCAATAAAGATTTGGTTACTATTATTTTTGTATACATATCCTTCCCATTCACGAAAGATTCGCGTGGTCCCTTTGTGCCATTATGTCTAGAAGCAAGAAGACATTTTTAATAGCACTGTCGCTTTTCAACCAATCCAGTGACAGATACGAGTGAATAATATAAATTCTCTAGCCATTCCTTGGCATTTATTTCAATGTAAGTGTATTTTTTTCCAAGTAGAAAACCCAATAGTAATTTATCAAGGGACAAATCATTTTTTCTTGGCAGTGGAGTCTGCAAAATCCCCATTTTTAAAGCACTAAATCTCCCTCCTTTGACAGGAGTAAGAAAGCATTAAAAGCTTTGATTTAGCTGGATCATACAAAATAGTTTCTCATAATTATCCTTTTGGATGATATATGCTTGTCTTTTTTCCCCTTCTTATTAAACCTGAGGTCTCCATTTTTCATCCAGCTGTATTACTAAATTAAATTGCCTTTTGTTGTATTCAAGTTAAGCACTTTGCCGAAAGCTTTCCTTGTTCAGGGGAATAACATTTACCCAACGTGCTCCCTGTTTTACTGTTTGAATTTACTGTTTGCAATTGTTTGGTTTGCTAAGCAATTTGAGGCTATTGTTTGTTTTAATAGGAATAATGAATCAGTGTAATTTAGTGTTGTGTCTTAAAGTACAGTATCCAGGGAAAAAAAAAACCAGAAAAAATCACAGCTCAGAAGGAATTCTTATTTCCAGTTGAAATGTAGATTGCAAAAATGACAGAAGGAGCTTCTTGCATGTCCAGCTTTACAAACTTTCCATTTTTATTGCTGCATGAAAAGAAAGTCTAGTTGGCTATGAAAGAATTCCATGGGGGATGTAGTCACACTCCTTGACAAAATAATAGAAAGCAGTTCAACATGCCACCTTTCTTGGATGGTTTGCATCTGCATGTTAAAAAAAATGCTGTGGAAGCCAGAGGTAGCTTCAGACAGAGTCTTAATTCTGTTCTTGTTAGAAGAATGCTAAAATTTTAATGGACTAAATTTATAAAACAATGTATACCAAAATTTAACAAAAAACTATCCATGATCAGCATAGCAAAATAAATTGCTCATTTAAGGATTTATGAGATGCTGTTCGTGATATTATACAACAAAATTAATTCAGAGGCCATTGTTTGTCATGTAGTTCTTTCCAGTGAACTTTGCTTGGGTGAATGCTCAAAGAACACTGTGTGTGTGAAACAGTCTCCCTGACCACTGTCCCCTTCTTGCTCAGGGTATTTCAGATAATGCCCGGGGTCTGTCGCTGGGCATGTCATTGTTTGCCCTTTGCTTGGTTGCAGTGAATGTCACTGTATTGGAACTGATCTTTCCTGGGCTGTATCAGCAAGACTTTACAGCCACAATGGCCAGATTATGGTCTATAAAGACACACATTGTTCTCTCTAACATTGATCCCAAAGTTAATAATGGTATGAATTATACAAGGCGTGATAAATGTGGAATTGAAGGTGGTAATACAGGTCAGTGCAGCTTTATGAAAAATAGATCGTCAGAGTCATGTGATGGGCTTTTGAAGAAATTCTAAATGTCATTGGTAAAGACTGACATAATTGATGTAGATCTATCTATGGATTTGATTTCTGTGGCATGGTATCTTGACTAATAACTTAAAATGGTGAAAGATCAACATGATACCTCAGTAGGTCTAGTGTTAAAGAGAGCTTATGCATGCTCTGAGCTTCACCAGACTGTCCTGGCATGCTCAAGTTAAGGGAAGAACAGACTTCCTCTAGAGAGGTTGGAGTAGAGCAACGGAAAGGACCAGAGGTCTGGAAAAGAAAGTACAGCGATCCATATAAAACAAGTAGACACAGGCTTAAAAGTTGTACCTAGGAAAGTTTACTTTGCTGGAGAATGCCATCAGACATATGGAGGTTGTGGGACTTTTCTAATTTGAGGGGTTTTAAAAACATGAATATAGATTATCCTAACTTGGAATAAAAGAAATGGAATAGGTTACTTCTGAAAGTCATGGACTGGTGAGAGGAAAAATTAAGGCACAAGCACCTGGTGCTCTGAAGGAGATTGTCAAACAAGATGTTAGAAACTCAGAGGGTACAGGTACAGTCAGCAGAGCTGGCTCACGTATTTATGACTCTGTGTGTAAGATTTTACTGAAGGGAATAGGGAAGAAGTTATGTGACAGTAGATGGGAAGGGAAGACTGAAGAATTTCCAGGAATGCCAAAAGATTTGTGGGGTGTGTGAATTTGGAGCATGAGTTTTGGCTTGTTGTACAGGAAGTTATGGTCGTGGTGGCCTCTGTCAGCCCTGAAAATCTATAATTGTGTAATTTCCGAGATAGCTTTGAAAATCTCTACTAAAAGGCTCTGTTCACCCTTTGTATCCTTCACAATAAATTGAAAAGACAGTCATTTATAGAGAAGCTTTTTCTTCTCAGTCTTATACTCTTACTTTTTCCCATTTTTCACCTAAACCCTGCTGCTGTAACAGATGCTGATATGACTTCTTGTGTTGATAGTTTCAGGCACAGCATTAGTTTTTTGCCAATTTGATTATCTTTTTAATTTATTTATTTAATTTAAAAATTAATAGTCCATGGTATTTTTGGTTTTTAATCTTTTTCTTCCCCTGCAGCACCCCCGTAAATGCATTGAAAGAGAATGCAAGCCTCTGTAACAAAACATTGTGGTAAACATCGAGTCTATTGTATAAGTTAGGCAATAGGGGTTTTGCATGGTTTCTAATATATTTGTGATGTTACTATTGGTGATTTGCAAGTACCAGAAAGGTTTGTAGAGCTCCACCTCTGGGCAGCTAAATATTGCAAAATAGGTACTTATCTAAGGCTTATGAGGAAGACCTGGACCTCTAAGTCAGGGAAAGATTCAAATTTCATAATATGGCATTTTGTTTTGGGTAGTTTGAAGTCACAAACTGTTATTTCTTTTGATATTTCAGTTTGTGCATTTAATGTAGATTAGAACGTTGATAATAATTAGAAAAGTGTGGGCTGAATTAGTCTTTTTAAAAATCCAAAAATCAGTCTTAGGATTGCTGTCAATACTGCATGAATATTTGATGTGGTAAAGGTATTGTCACATGCATTGTCACATGCTAGTGAATGCTAAAATTTATTTCACAGATTCTCTAAGCGTAGTTAGTACTTTTTCCTTCTGTCAAGGTGTTGGAGCATATAAGCCATACAAATTTTTTCATAAATTAAAACTTTCTGGCTTTTTTTCCTGAAAAAAACAGCTCAAATATTACTGAAAGGGAATTTGTCTGCACTGCTCTAGACATGTTCCTTCACTAACGATTGCTTCCTGCTATGAGATTAATCAAATATTAATAAACTAGCAATGAATGCCAGATCTACGGAACTGTCAAGCTTTCTTCTGGGTTAACAGCACTTTTCATTGAATTATCTGTGACTCTACCTTATGGTCCAAAGTTGGTTATTAGTTTCTGAGTATTCTGAAGTATCAGCGAAAAGGCAGACATGAAAGCAATGGTTTTCCTTATTGAAGTATGCTGCATGACACATCTACCTGGTATCCGGGCTCTTAAAATAAAATCTTTTTGCTGTTTTGGGTGGATTTTGGCTGAAATTTACATCAAGCTTTCAGATAGGAAACTCTAATTTCTTTCCAAAAAGTACTGGCACGATACTACAATGCTCTTGTATGATTCTGCTAATTATGCAGTCTACCATGTATTTTGGATTCAGTCATATTAGTGAAAGCATTTAATTATTAATCATAAATAAGGGAAAAAAAGCCGTACCCACATGAATGTTGAGAAGCTCTGCTGGAGTAGTTTGCTAAGCTTCCCAAATTGTCAGTTAGGCAATAAGAAATTGGGTGAAACTAGAGGGATATGAGACCATTTGTTCATTGCGTATATTGATAACCTGAAGTTTTCAGCATGCCAGTGTGTTGTCAGTCATATGGCAAAATTACATGGAAAGGATAAATTGTTACTTTGCTTGTGTGGCTAAAAAGATATGGTAGCAATTAGAAGATGTATTACAGACAAATGTGAAAATGGAATGAAGAAACATTCCTGTTACACTTGCCATAGGCAATGCACGCTTTTCTTTGACTAAGCATCTGCTAGTATCGGCCTTCAGACCTTAGGGTGTTTTGATGCTGTACAGAGGCTTGTTTAGCCTTGAGCATACTTGGAGACTATCTGCTCCGTTGGGTTCTCTTGAGGGGTGCATCCAGCCCATTCAAAGAAACTCAAGAGCTCTCTAAAAAGGGGAAGCCAAAGAAAAACTGAGGAACTAAATGATTCTAGCAATGAAAGGCAAATTGCGGTGTACAGACCTTTGTTTGGACATGTCTCAAGACTTGGAGGTTTGGCTGCTCTGTGTTCTACAAATGGACTTTACTCTTGTTTGGAGGATCTAGAAGGAAGCACTACTGTGCCTGACACAGAGCATGGTACTCCTCATTTCAGTGTCCTGCTTTGTGAGGTTTGCAGAAGGGTGTTGTGAGGAGAGATGAGAAATTCACCTAGTCAGCCAGATCAGCAAAGTCCACTCCAGTGATGAATGAGGAGAGAGACTTTCACTCTGCTGCTCCAAATTTGTCATTAGTATGTCAAGGAGTCGCTACTAGCCTTGGATTATTGAGAACTGGTGTCCTGGGACTTGTTTTAGGTATCTTCTGATCATCTAAATGAATTGTTACTATCTGACTCAATAGTTAAGAAACCTGCAAGGAGTGGCAGGAGCTGCAATCCCAAAAGGAAAGGTGATGGTGCATAATCCCATAGGATATCCACAGACCCTCAGAAGTCTTTGGCATAGGATTTTGCCTTCACTATGGACAATTGTTAAGTACGTTTCCTAAGTAGATAAGAGTCGTGATGTGGGTAGGATGGCATTTTGTGCGTTCCTTGTGGATGACTCTTATGGTCTATGCTGACATTTAGCCCACTTCACTATGTGTTTGAAAGCTATTTCATATGCAGTCCTCTTTAAGTACAGTTAGGTCATGTTTGGCACTGGTTCTGCCCCCCTTTTTGCAGACCCGTTGGCCTGAAGTCATTTGTTGTATTAGGATTTAAGAATTTTCAGGATTGAACTCCCTAGTCAGATGGTAGTGTTAGAATGGGACGATGATGGAAAGGGTGGATTTACATGGTAGTGATGTTATTTGTTTGAGTTGAACTAACAATCTGATTTCATTGATGTACATACAACTTTGGAACATCCCGTAAGCCTGAAAAGGGCATCTCCTTGTTTGTTGCAGCTTTAAGGGTTCAGTATTTTTATTGTTTTAAAACAAAACTTATTTTTTCCTTAATTATTACTCATCTTAATGTATTTCCATTATAAAAAAGAACCAAACAAAAAATCAAAACAGAAACAAAAACCCCACTGCCAACAAAATCTCTCCAGAGCATGCTGAATGAACTTCTACAAATGTAAAAACATTTAGATTACACATATCATGCTTGTGGTGAATAGAATAGTTGAGGAATAGTCGAGAATGTCAGAGTCAGATTGAGGACTGACACACTTGCTTATATTTTTAATGAAATTATGCACATCTGGGATGTATTAGGGAGTACATAAATTGACTCAAATTCAGATGTTTTTAAGTTACAGATAAGAGGTGTCCAAAAATCAGTACAGAACATGGTAGAACTACAAGGCAATACAGATATTTACTGTTGTGAAAGCAATTTCTGGCTCCTTTGTATCCCATAGGTATAAGTTGAGGGCTTCATTCATTGCCTGCTGGGATTTAAAGAGAAGCCACAAATGTTTCCCTTATTCACTGCCCTTGTAATTTAAATAGAAAAATCACTATGCATTATCATTGCTTGGCAGTCTTTCATCTAATTATTTAGGCCAGTCCTTTTCTGTAACTGAGAGTGTTGTACTGATAACAGGCAGGTCAAGTCGTAACTTCAAGAGACATTAATAAAGTAGTTATTCATTCATTCTGGTGGCAGTCCAGGCAAACACTGTCAGAGTTAAACTTTATTCAATTAATATTTTAATAGAAGTTGTCTCTAATGTCTGCAGGTGAGGTAGCCAGAACCTAGCTCCGCTGAGCTGCATTGGTATTCATTTCAAAACTGTTAAAGAATGCAGAAATCAAGAACAAGAACTGAAAATTAACAGTTGTCAATTCACTACCTTAGCACCTGCTTTTATTGTTGAATTAAAAAAGCTCTGGCAGCTACAACTGGCTCCACCAGATGTTGAAAGGAGTTTTTAAGATGAATAGTAAAGAGTGTGTCAGATGATGTAAGGAACATTACAATTTAAAAAATAAAATCATACTTTTGTCAGGACTGATACAGAATGTAATGAAGTATCAAGGGCAAGACTGAAAAGATGGTTTTTTTTAAAAAAATAGTGTAGGATAGGCTCATTTAAGAGACTTTTATGAACATCAACTTCCTAGTTCTTATAAATATGGCACAGGTTTCAACCAACAATTCCTCTCATGTACATTGACTCAACTCCTCACTATCATGGGTGACATGAAGAAATGTCGTTTATTAACATAGTCATGGGGAAATTTCATCTGGATAATAATAATATCACTATCTGATAGCCAACTAAACAGAAAAGAAAATCATCATAGATTGAACGTTGTCTTTATACCCCCAATGAAATTCTGATAATGGTTGTTTTCTTATCCATACATACCTGCATGCATGCCTTGAAGGTGACTAGAGGACGTTTACATATTCAGAAACTCCTGTTAAAACCAATGGGATTTTGATCATGAAAGTAATCACACACAAAATTTGCATTAACAGAAAATAGGCTGTTATGTCTGGATTTTGTTTTCATTACGTGTGCTTTTGGTGATTTGCTGCGCATACATGAAGGAACTTCTCCTCCCTTACTTGTTACTGGCTAGGTGTAGGATGGGCAGCAGCAAGTGTGTGTCTCATTTCCAGCTGTGTTTTGGCCTGGAGTAAAAAAATGGTTAGGTTTGTCTCTGCAGTGTTATTGCCTGAAAGGCTGCGCTAGGCTGGAGATCAGTGTGGAAATTGTTTCTCCATTATGTTACTAATACAGCATACATACAACAGAATCCCCCATTTATCTCTCTGCTCTCATAAATTTCACATTATCCGTAATCTTTTCACATTACTGCAAAGATACGGGTACAGCCACTCAAATGGGCTGTGGCTTTACCTATCTGGCAAAGGGCTTTTCTTTGGTAGTGAGCATGGATTAGGGCCCTCTATTTTCAAGGTAAAATTTGGCTATCAAAGAACAGTTTTGCCATCTATCTGCGAAGTAAATTTCTACTTTACTATTTCTTAACAAGCAGTAACTGAAATAAGTGACTGTTCCTCAGCTGGGTTAGTTTGTTTGGTCACCTGTAGCCAGGCACAAAGAGGATCTGCAAGTATAATATAACTGAAACATTTAAAGCAATTACTTATTGGGTAGCACACATGGAAATCAGCTAGGACTTTCCTTAAACATCAGTATGCTCCGTGACCCTGATAAGGCACGTAAGACTACGTGCTGTCGCAGGAGGCATCAGTTATGAGCAGAAGGGTTGATCTCCTGGGATGAATCTTCAGCATGGCTGCGTTGCTGTGTCCCATCAAGTCCGTCAAAATAGTAACACTGACAACTTGACCTGATTACCCAACCAGCCTCCCTGGTTTTCTTCCTTCAGGAGTTTGTACTTTTCCATGTTGGTATTTTTCCTTTTGAATCCTTGAGCTACTAACGATCCCTGGTCTCCCTAGTGCTACCTCTACTTGTAATTTTACCTTTCTTTTTGTTCTACAGGCTTTCACACATCCCTAGGACACCTCAGGAAATCTGCTAGGAAAACTTTATAGTAGGATCTTAGTTGTCATTGGGGTTAGCATTTCTACTTAGCAAAACTTTCCTTGCGTTTATCCAGCAAACTTGACAATTCACTTTTTTCTACTTTTACTCTCTTTGCTAAGGGCATAGACTATTACTTCATCTCTCTTCCAAAATGCAGCCCATGATGAGCAAAGCTGCAGGGGCATCCATGGTTCAACCATTTAAAACCACAAATGACTCCAGAAGACTGCCAAGTCTTAGCACCCTCTGAATCAAGCCCATTAAAGTAATTTCTTTAGAATTTTATAAATAAATAAGTAGAAATCTATGTTGAAGCATTGTAGGTTTTGGACTAAATACTCTTCTTCCTGGAACAGGTATTTATTTGTCTTCTCAGGAAGGATAAGAGAAGCATATATTGAACTCATAAGATTTACCAGCATTCAGCTAAATGAAAGAGCAGCCTCTCATGTCTGAAATCAGGACAAGATAGTCTAAAAAAATCCTAATTATATTTAAAAATAAAAATCAGTAAAACAATTTTTACTTGAATTCAAGTCAGTATATTCCATTGGGTAATAGCTTGAAAATAGAAAAATTCTGCTGTAGGTGATTCAGTTCTGAAGATGAATATTATTTCTCACCATTTTTCTCTCTTTTAGTTTAATAATGGTGCTTATGATAAGGAAGAGAGTTAGGATTTGATGGAAAGTTCTCTCTTTAAATAATTTATATTGAATTTTGATGTTAAAAAAAGCATCGTAATTCTTCTTATATATTGGTATACTTCATAAATTCAAGAGGCTTTTTTTGTATAAATACTTAGAAATTCCCTGGACCATGTTTTGTTCCATTACCCCTAACTCTGTACGTAGACTACAGTCTTTAAAAAAAAAAACAAAACAAAACCAAAAAAACCAAGGTACTTTCCATCTGTAATCCTGTATTTAACATTAAATTGGCAACAAATCTATACCGACTTATTGGAAATCCAGTACTGTTGTAAATTCAGGTAAATTCTGGTAGATTTGAGCAGGAGCTTACCCACATAGCCTTGTAAGACTGCGCTAAGTGCAGATGTGTAAAAGGTGGTGCTGGGCCTGCAGTTCTAGGTTGTAATTTCTGTCTCTCCCCGTTGTTCAGATACTGCTTCCTGTGGAAGATCTAGCTGAAGTATAAGTTGAGAATTTGCATGCAGACTAGCAGAGAATTCAAATAATTTTAAGCTATCTTGAATCCTGATAATTTTGATTTGTTCTCTGGCTTCTGGCTTAACGGACATCTATAACTACAAGTTATGGTTGGTTGTTCCAGAGTATTGTACTTTATGGGTAGGCACATCTAGCTAGCAGCACTTGGACCAATACGTCTCTCATTCTTGCCCTCCCCAGGAAATGTGGAGAGCTCTCCTGGGGACAATCTTCAGGCTTTGTGACATTATAAGCTCCCCAAAGGACACTTGAGAATTTTTGTATCTCACCATATCTCCACATTTTCTCTGTGAAGCTGGATGCACACCAAACTCCTCTACCCCTTCAAATCTTTATGGGATAGCCTTATAATATATTGACAGAATTTCTGCTGAGTAGCCATAAATGGTGATGTTGAAGATTTAATTGCTCAGGGTTACTTGTGTTTCATTGCAATAACCAAGAGAAAATCAGAATGTGTTATGTACTGTCTGATTTTCTTACCTCTCTTACCTATTTCAACACAGGGAGTATAAATTTTATACACCTAACAAATGACCAAGACTGAGATTATATTATAGTACTGTTCTGGGTACAATAGCCTGTGTATTCCTATTGTTCAATAATGCAAAACATGCTCATCAGATTACCTCTTCTGGAAATATAACTCTTTTTTGTTGTTTCATTTTCTTACATTTTTTAAAAGCTTTATTTTCAGAGCACCTCACTTTTCAGTGTGACTAAGGTCCCTAACTTCTTTTATAGCAAAAAATAAATTTGTTCAAGTTATCTTCTGTGCCTTCATTGTCACTGAAGACTTGATCCCTTAAAGGTGGGAGTCTGTTTTTTCTCTGTTTTAGCAGTGCCTAATACAAGGGGATGACAAATAATGAATGACCCCCAACTAATGCAAAGTCACTGTGGCCTTGGGAGTTTGTGCATCCCATAAAAATCTGTTCACAGCTATGTGTTTCAAAGATTTGGATAGATACTTCTTTGACAGCTACACGATATAGTAAAATGGAGAATGTGTATTTGGCCAGCAGAACTTTCTCCAGATTATATATCTCAGCAGTCAATGTTGCAAGAGCTATGTAAAGGTAATTGATAGTTTAAGACCTTAACAAAATTCATCCTGTTGGGCTTTTTATAGAAGGCTGGGGAATCCAGCTGCTCTGCACCTTGGCTAGTTCTATAACATACTGTCACTATTCTTGCCTCCAGCAAAGGCAAGTTGAAAGAAAGGTAGATCATCCATCCAGCCCACTGAACAGAAGAAAAATTGCAATGTGAATTTTGCCTCTTCAGTAGATCTGTCTCACTTCTGAAACTATCTTTTTTTTTTCTTTTCTATATTCCCTTCTTTAATCCAACGGGAAAAAATCTGGTAAAGATAATGAAACAAAAGGAAAAACAAACTTTCAGAATGCTCCCTGCTCTGTCGAATTAAAACTAGTAAGCAATCAGTGTAGTGTGCATCTAAAAACGATACAGAGTATGCTTTTTTACAGTGCTATGCTATTTACAAGAAGTAAAGCCTGGAATGAGTTATGGAAGTCATTTCCTCATGTATAGAGGTGAATTTTATCACATCTCTCGCCAACTTTATGTCTTCTACTTTATCACTAGAGTTTCTGCTGGCTTATAGCCACTGTCCCATTTTAATAAAGAAAGGAGAGAGGGCCTAATCCGGAAAATGCTTTAAGCCCATATTTAATTTTAAGGCTGCCGAAGAGTTGGTGACATTGGTGGAGATGTTCATGTTCACATAAAATGTACTATGCATGTGTTTAAAGGCTTAGTTGGATTCTTCCCAAAGGGGGTTGTTGAAGAGTCCTGTGCAAGAGTTTCAAGTAACACTATTCTTAACATTAGTCAAAGCTTCTCAGGGAACTCAGAAACTTCTGGTTTGGGTAAAATATAGCATGATTTGTTTTTGTGATTTGGATTTGACAATATGTCTGGAAATGTTAATTATTTGTATTTCGAGGTGGTGCTGCAACAAAGAATACTGTTACATATTTTGTTGCAAAAATTGGGCCATTTTGTAAAAAGTGGTGGAAGGAAAACATCTGCTGGATACTTCAGGAATTTGATGGAAAGACTGAATGAGGTGTACATGTTTGAAGCTAAGCAAATCCTTCTTGCAAATCAGAATGAAGAGAATGTTCTCTTCTACTTTTCTAGTTTAATAAATCAACATTTGGGAGTGTAAACTGTTTTCTTTGCTGTTAAAAATAGTGCTTCCATGTGGAAACGTATAAATAACGTGCCTAGTTTCTTAGCGGCTTCTAGGTTGTTTTTGTGTTGGTTTTTTTTTTTTTCCCTTTTGTCTTGCTACCTGCACCATAGTTCAGGTGGACTGTAGGAAAATCCCAGACTAAGCCTACCTTTTTCTCTTTTTATATGCTCCATCTATTGTATTTTGTATGTCAAATAATTTGTCAGCCTGCTTTGCAGTAGCATTCATGCATGAATGATACTCGGATTTATCATTCTGTTAGACTCATTTGTGGATTCATTGTAATAAAACATAATACAATTTTGATGCTTTTGGATGCAGAAAACACAGCTGCTGAAGTCTTAGAAATACTGAGCTGATCCACTTGTTTCCCCCTCTGCCCCCCCAATATTCTGCTACAAATGATGTGGATTTCTATTTTGCCTGTGGAGGGTACTGCATTAAGATGTTGTTCTTAAAGTGATGTGAAAGCATTCTAGAAATGAAGCAAATTCAATGTGACACAATTATTTTGAATTAAGTTGTGATTAAATCTGATCAATGTTACATTTTATGGCTTTCTGAAATAGAATAATTTTGTAACTGTTGTCCTATTCTTAACATAGGTAAGTGAATTGCTCTTTAAAATACTGTATATACTTTTAATTCGTTATTGACATTGCTAGAACTCTGAATTCCTTTTAGAACATATGCTACAGTGTAGTAAAATGTGATCATTCCATATACTGTATTGAATTTCATGGTAATTTAAATCCACTGAGGATATTGCTGAAATAATTTGATGAAGATAACCTTTTTTTCTCAGTACAAATTGTCAGATTGATCTTTGTTATCTTAAAGTCTAAATAATTATTTGACAGTGGTTTAAGTTCATTGTGAGTACTGGATAATCAAAAGTCGAGGACTTCAATGAACGTATTTCACCTTGCACTACTTTTCCCTCAATATTGTAAATAATTAACTTAGTCCAGGAATGTTTGCCATCATCACTTCTTTAAAGGAAATCCCAGACAAAATTATGTTTAAATATTCACACTGGAAAATGAATTCTAAGAATAAAGGTTTTGAGGGAAAAGGCTTATGGATATGGTAAAGACAAACATTTAAATTTGGCTTGATGCTGTTTGTGCATCTGTACAATATTGCAATCTGGTTCATTTGGCTCTTTGTCATTTGGAAATCTAAATCTTTTGCCCTTATCTACATCTAGTGCCTTTATATTTGCAGCAGTTTTCCTACCAATTTTCTCACAAATGTATGCGAAAATATATGAGGCAGTATAAACAGCAGTGATTGTGATCAGTGCCGTCACAGGTTTCCTACAACTCTTGCTGCTCACCTTTCAAAGTAGGAATAAATGCTAGGTTGTTGGGCTTTTTTGTTTGGTTGTTGAGGTTTTCGGTTTTTTGGATTTCCCATCAGTTTGCAAGTTGAAAAAAGCATATGACAGGTGGTATCCTCGGTACCTTGCTGAGAGGCAATGAGCTTTATAAGGAAGGTTTAGTCATCACAGCTACTGCCTTAAAATGGACATAGCAGTTCTACTTGGCCTGTCAAGCATGGAAGAAATTGCTGTAGGTGAAATCGCCTCTTCCTGCAGGCGAGACCAGCTTTCTAAGTCAGTGCTCTCCTCTGGCACCAATGGAAAGAGAATATAAACCCCAAATGTTCCTGTGGAAAAAAAACCCAGACAGATGATCTTTGCAATTGCCTCTTTTTAATGTCCCCACCTAACTACCTCTTGCGTCTTGTGGTGCGACAAGGTGCCTCTGAGGGTAAAAAGACAGGAGGAAAAGTGGTGGGATGGATGATTGTTTTAAGGCATCTCGCACCAGAAGAGGCCAAGGGAAGCGCGCAGGTGACTGCGGGCCTGCTGGCCTCTGTTCCCGCGGGGCTGCCGGCCGAGAGCGCAGCCAGCGGTGAGGGAGCCGGACGCTTGCAGTGAGTTTCAGGGGCGCGCCGGGGGGTCCCTCTCTTGTGAAAGGCAGAATGCCTTTCTGGCAGTCAGGTTTCCTCAGCAAAACTGAAAACAAGGCATTACACTAAAGCTAAACAGAAGGCAGCAGATCACCTTACTGTGCTGGTGTGGAGGGGCAGGGAGGGTTACACCCATGTCACAATTTAAGATCAGAGACAGTGTGGGGATCAATGTGACATGGGCCCCCAAACACTTAGTCGCAGGTGGATGCAATTTTACGAATCACACAACCTCCCATGCAGGGTGTGTGTGCTGCGGGGCCTGGGGCTCTCCCAGGGGCTCTCCCTCCCCTGCTCCGGGCACTGTCAGTATACTAAAGCCATGGCAGGGAATTCCTGTTTAAATTGCCTCAGGGCCTAATGGCTGCCTGGCACTCACTGTCCCCCCCACCCTGTGCTTTCATGGAGACTTGCAGGTGGTTTGTGTCAAGGTACCATCTCTGCTCTTCCAGCCAAGTTCCCCCCTTCATCTATGGGGCTGCCTAGCCTACAAGGGGCAGGCCCAGCCCCGGCCAACTGCTTCAGCCTGCGGCCATTAGGGCGGTTGGCGGCCGGGGTAGGGCTGTGCTACCACACAGATCCCTATACTTCTAGAAGTTTAACCTGCTGGTGGCAGGGATGGTGCTTGGAAATATCGTCCCCAGATTTCTGAAGGCCAGTAAAACCCATACTGTGAGAGAGGCTGCTGTGATAGTGTCGCTGGATGAGGTACCCAGTGTCGGTTATCAGAAATATGATCGGTGGAATGGCAATAAAAGGGCCAGCAGCCTGGAGGGGCCTCATCTGATGTGTGATTAGCAGCTCAACAGCACAAGCTGAGGTCTGGCTGCTGGCAGCCGCACAAAGCCAAGTCCGTCAGGTCAAGAAGCGGTTTAATACAGTAGGTGCTCTGTGCAAGTGCTGATAAGAAAGGCTGGAAGTGAGAGGCATGAAAGGTTTGTCCATCTCCTGTGCCTGCCCACGAATACTTCCCTCTTTAGTTTTGGGGCGTGGGTTTTCAGGTATGATAATAAAAATGAATTGTTATAAGCTTTATTGTTTCATCTTTCTAGACAGGCAGCTTCTGTTCTTAGAAGATCTAGATCTTCCATGTAGTAAAACATAGTTGCTCATTTAAGACTAGCATAACTTGACCTTGCCAAAGTCACTGAATTAAAAGCTGACCAAAAGTATACCTGGCCTTTCTGTTTGGGCAGAAGATCAGGAGTTATCTTAGCTGGCTGGGAGATGCACCACTACTAAGAGAGTAGGTAGGTAAAGGTAGACAGTTATCAAACCTCAGAAAAATAATCTTAGGCCCCATGGACCATTAAAGGCCATTTTAGTCACTAGAGCATTTGAGCACCTGAATATAACAGGTATTTGGCTTAATAACAGTTTTCTCCACTGCTGTGGAAGTTTGGGGTTTTTAAAATTTATTTTAACATTCTTTTATTCTTAGCAATCTGGTGGAGGGAAAAGATTTAGAAGGTCACATGGGATAAAATTTATAGCACAATCACTGAGCCATTAGAGAATTAAATGAACAGCCTACATGGCCAGGACAAGACCTGTGGACCCTCGGAACAGAGGTGAATTTCACCTGTTCTCAGGAAAGATCAATTTCTCTAAAAGCTGCTTTGCTAGCACTGAAGATTGTTTTTTTTTGTTTTTTTTTTAAACAGTATGTTCCTCCTGCATATTTTCAGCAGCTGAAGAGAAACATGTTTGCAGACAAACCGTGAAGATCAGTGTTTTTCCTTCCCTCGAAGTCTTCCAAAGATCCCAGTTTGATCTCAGCATGATTTTGAAAGCTTTGATCTTTTAAGTTTAGTTTAGTCCAATGACAACATGGTTCTCCAAGGCAATTCACCTTTTCCTGACTTGTTTAAAAGAAGAAGAAACTAAAAAGGGTGAAAAGGAAAGGCAAAAACCACTTTGTAAGTGAGAAACAAAACCTTCATTAGAGAGAAAGCATCTGAAAATCTCCTCTCGAGCAAAATAATTCTTTGCAATCCCATTAGCCTGCTATCAAAAAATTGTTCTCTGTGGTGGTAGACTCTCTACACACCTTTGTTAATCCATTTTGAGATACTAAAAAAAAATTCCAAATAAATAGTTTATTTACTGTTTCAGTTCAAAGCTAATACATTTTAAAAGTGTAAAATTGTTTCACAGTTGTGTAGGACAACCTTTGCTAAACTCAAATGGAAATAAATAACAGTTCATTGTACCCCAGCTGAATCTTTTTTTGTCAAACACTCGGATGCAGCCCTCTGTTAAAAATCTCATTACATCTCTCATCACATGGCTGCACGTTCAGTTTAAGTTGCAACAAGAATTGGCTGCAATAGCCATATCTCTTGTAAGATACGACCGTAATAATGAATGTAGCTTTGGAACCTAATTATTTTTCTGTTTTCCATCCCTGTATGACAAAACGAAAGAACTGGTAGGAGTCCTGAAATATGCTTTTGTTCTTGGGCTTGTTGGTTGTTTGGGGGAGCACTGGGGTGTGTGATTACAACATGGTCTGTTCCATGGTCATTTGACAATTGTTAAGGAGCACATATAGAAAATAGTTGCTACTTTTTAATGGATGAAATCAAATGGAATAAGAGTAGCACAGCTGCAATGCTTCTAATATATTTATTTTGTACCATACTAGTGGGTAGTTGACATTGTAACAAAGACCACTTGTCCACCTATCCCAATAAAAGTTACTACTAGTTGCCTGTACCAAGGGCTTAGAAAGAGCTAAGAAACCATAATGTACTTAACTGATTATGTAATTCTGTTCCCTAGAGGGGAAAAAAAGAGTTTCTCAACACAGTTGGTGACGAGTTTGTTCCCTAGAGCATGAAACATTAATCTACATTTCTAAAGCCTCTTAGCTGAATATTAGTTAGCGGCCTGTGAACCCGAAAAGGTTCAGAGCAGGGTTTATTGTTAGGGGGTGATTTGTGCTACGAATTTAGTGCTTCCTTTCAGTCACCGAGATCTGTCTTTGTGTGTACTGCATGCTGTTCAAAATTACAATTGGACACATTTACTTAATTGCTAGTGAATTGTTCACTTTAATTTTCATTTCATCACATGTTTCTCATTCTCTTCATTGTCAATTTGATGCAACAGAAAAACATGCCTTACAAACAGCATTTCACCTTGCCATCATCTTGGCAAAGTACAACGGTGTTTCATCTCACCATCATTTTGGCAAGTGTATAGGAAGGATACAAATGCATGCTTTTTAGAAGGAGAAAATTAAGTGTGGGATATGAATCCTCAGGCGCTCAGCATGTGGTGTCACCAGTGGGGTTTAAAAGAGACTAAAATTCTGTTTCTCTGCACCACATTCTATTGTATCAAGCTTTTGAGGTTTGCAGCGTATGTTTGAATAAATGAGTAACAAACTATTTTGCCTCTTATAGTTCTTGGGTTGACTTTTTTATTCCCCTCCATCTAACTCTGAAACACTGAACATTGACTGTAGCAAAAGACAAAATAGGATCAAATAGATGATGTGCTATTACACCCTGTGCTATTAAGATAACGGATTGCTGTGTGTTGATGATGAGCTAAAGCTTAAACTAATCCCTGCATGTGGGATGCATGGAAATTTTACCTAGCTCAGAGTAGCCATACCTGTTGCAGGTTTTTCTATTCTTCTACAGAAAAGGGGTGCAATTGGAGATGACCTGGAAATTTTGCCTACCAAATCCGCTGCTACCGCAGGAACCTAAAACCCTGGTGATAGCTGTGCTCCTACCTCCACCCCATCTGTGCCATTTTATGATTTCTATGCAATTTTAACTGTTCTGCTAGTTGAATATTGGCTACTACATTTGAGGATTCAGTCCAGTGTTTGTAAGCAATATTTAATATCTATTTAATATTAATATTCTTCATCAAAGTCACAATTTTATTTTAAGTAAGGATTTTTCTCATGTCTTTTTTTTAGCCATTGATCATGTTATCATGGTTCTGTACTCAATATGACAGCTTAGAAACTTTTTTATTTTCTAATAATGAAAACTGAGGTTCTCTTGTTATCACTAGCATCTGAAAATGATAGTTTTAGCCACCGTCAAGAGTAACGAGACTTTCAGCTTGATCACAAGAGATGGTAAAACTATTTGTTGAAGCATTTCCAATTTTTTGCCCAGGTGAGAAATACTAGAAAAAATATTCTGATGGGTTTTGACTGTTTGCTCTGTTCCCAAAAGGATTAAAAAACCCTCTTTCATATTGACTTAGAAGGAGAGTTTGAGCTGTTGTTTTCTCTGATACATTTCATACGTTTCAGTACCCCAGGTCTAAATAATTTGGAACTTCAGGGATATGTGAAATATAAACCAAGCCGAGTATCGGTGATGGCATCTAAGACAAGTGGATTTATACCTTTGTTTTATGCCATGTCTTGTCAAATCGGTAATGTGTTCACATTAGCTGGTTCCACAAGATACACAGTTCTATGCACCCACATATCTAACATAAAAATCAAATCCTTTATCTTTTCCCATAATTTGCTAGGTAGCTCTCTTCCTCTTAGTCTTGCCTTTTTTTTTTTTTTTTTAAAGGGAATTATGATAACTTACTGCTTTATCTAATTGCAGAATGCAAGGGAGAATCCACATAATTAAGATTTTAATTAATTTTATGGCCTTAACTTTCTCATTTTGCCAATAATATCAAAGTGAAGGGAGAAATTTACAATTGAATGATCATAGTAAGTTTGATAAACTGTAAAGAAAATTTAGTCTAAAGCATTAATCAAGAAGACACCCTGACAAGTCTATGGATCTCTTTGTGGTTCTTTGTCTGGTACCCTAAAAAAGGTTGATTGAAGGTGGAATTTTAACAGACTTTATGTGTATTTTCCTATCATTAAACATAAAAATGCAACATCATTCAACTCCTATTTTGAAATAGGATATTATGGACATATTCAAATGCTAAACAAGAGTTGGTTCTTCCAGGGTCCCAAGGAGGTGCACCCACGTGAGAATTTTATTGAGAGTCACATCAATAAAGTCTTTGTGAATTACTTGTCTCTTGTACTTGGCAAGGATGCCAGAGGCAGCCAGCCACAGGGTATGTGCCAATAACCTGCCCAGTATCACAACGTTTAGAAGAGGAAGGACTTAGTGCCTCCATTTTGAGATCCCCATCGGGTAAAAAGAATGACAGCAGCCAGCGGAGTAACGTGCTGAAAATAGTGATCCAGGACCCACAGTAACAGTGGGCTCAGACGGGCTGCCGAGGCAATCTGACAGCTGTTAGTAGAGCTGTGCCCTCGGCACTGATCAAACAGGTTGAGTTGCTGGCCAGGGGCTCAGGCTGCGCTTGGGGACGAGATTGGAGGGAGGCATCTGAGAACAATAAATCTCAGATACGTACCAAGAGCAGGGAACAGAAAATGTTGTTGCAGCAAAGCAAGAACGCAACTAGACCACTCTGTGAAACAATTAAGTTCAGGGACTGGGGAGTACCATGGCTGTTGTCTCAGCCTAGAGTAAGATTCAGTGTTTGAGAAGGAGAAAACTGACTCATACAGGAAGAGTGTATCTGACGGGTGGCTGTATACACCAGCAGAAGTGCTGCTTTCACCGAGAGCACTGTTGTGTGACTTCAGGCTATAGTTAGGTTTAAGGTTCAGAGAGGAGGACATAGGAGCCCTGTAAAAAGAAAGGGACTCGGAGATCTTTTGGGTAGTCAGGTATGGGTTACTCCTAGACATATCCTCTGTACAGTCTTAGCCTTTGACATCACCTGACTGCATAAATACAGGTGAAAAAAAGCCACAAACCATAACTATTTTGACTCTCTGTGTTAGAGGAATTTATTTTCTTCTTCCAGAACATATGATGTTGCCCAGAATTAGTGTTCTGAGAAGGACGAGGTTAAACCCCATGGGTGGAGTACAGTTATTACCTGTGTAGGCTTGTATTTCTGGTGTTACTATTAGACTTGGCTTATACTTAGGGTTCAGAGAAGGAGAAACAGGAGCCTTATAGTGAGGCTGACTTTGCTAAGGTCAGATGAGAGCTGCTGTTAGATGTGTTCTCTGTGCAGCCTTAGGAATATTGTCCTGTGGCATTAGTCTCAGCTCACAGTTAAGGTTAGAGTATTGAGAAGGAGATTTAGTAGACCTATAGGAAGACTGGGACTGAGAAGAGATTGCAAATGTCAGCTGAGGTCTGCTACGAGAGCTATCCACTGAGCAGTTGCGGTCCCATGGCTTTAGACTCAGCCTACTGTATTTGGCAAATTTGGTAAATCTTCTATTGAGGACTGGGAAGTCCAGCCCCATCAGAAATTGGACCCCTCTCACTCTCTTTGAATCTCATGTCTCCTGCACCAAGAGCTCTGACGCATGGCAGTGTGCTCCTTGGCATCACAGCACCCCTGGGCTGGTGGTGCAGACCAGAGTCTGCGCTGTGCACGGCCGTGGGTGTAGGCTGCAATTGCCCATAGTCCTCGGGACGGCGAGCCCGAGCCCAAGCGTGGTAGAGCTCTCGTTGTGCTAATTGTTCTGTGACTTACTTAGGTAAATGCAGTTTGTTAACCTACTTTCATGATTGAAGTTTATGTGAATTTAGTGAAATGTCACTTGTTTTGGTTTTTTTCAGTGTTTATATTGATGATATGTTTTTTCTGGTTTGACAGTTTTTCTTGTTAATCTCTCTTTAATAATAATTTAAAAAAAGCTGTTCTTGTGCACGTGCCTTCAAGTATGGAATTGAAAGTCATATGTCTCTGTGCCCGTGAAGGGTATACAAAGTGTGACAAAGATCCAAAATGCGACACAAACGTTTCTGAGGTTGGGAATGCAAAAGGAGTGGAATCCATTCCCTTAGTAAATAGCTCTTTCTGACCTATAGGCTATCTCAATGATGTTTTATTTTGGATTGGAAGTGTTCTCAGTATCAATTTTTGTTAACACTGCCATGGAGCATCGGGACTTTGAGGATAAAATAAATGATGTGTCTTGAGTTAAACCATTCATGGCATATTGTTAATAGGTAAGCATAGGAAAAATTACTGGAATTTACAATCCTGGGGAAAGAAAGTGGGACAACACCAGCAAGCACGTCATTTTCATCATTCAGAAATGTGAAGTGGGCTTAGCTCTGCTTCTGTATTAATTCACGGCAAATCATTTGCCCAGTTCTGACACTAACAAGAGTCTATTTCATATTTGCAGGCCCCCAAACCTCCCATGGCAGTTCAGTGCATTTCAGCATGATGGCTGATCAGGCCTGCACTCTGACACATCCTGCACTGATCGTTTATCACAGTCACACGTGATTTATTTACTTCCGACCCTTCCCGAGTCGGCAGGCTGCCTTCAGGATAATATGGCTACTCAGTTTAGTTGTGCTGTAAATTAATAGATCCATTTCACTTCACCCTCACAGATTGTGCTTGCTTGGGTTTCCTTTTGATTAAAAATATAGTGGGATTTACTATCGAACTTCAGAATGTTGATTTTGACCATATCATGTTTGGGTGAAACTCTGAATCTGGAAAGATTTAGACATTTACATCTCTGGAAAATTTAATGCTCTCTTTTCTGTTGTTTTGCTACGTTGTTGTATGGAACCATTGCAACTGTTTTGTTCATTATAGTACAGAAGAAGTTTTGTCCCACCGTGTACTTGTACACAAGTCAATCTAGGGGCATTAGGGATAAAAATGTATAGAGGAGCTGGAGGCAAATTTCTCTTAGTACCCCACTAAAGTGGAGGTAACGTTACCAATCCCATGATGTTCCCATTGTAAATTCCAGCATAAGGGGGGAGCATGGTGGAAGCAGGGGTTGCAAGGCCTATTCCATGGGACATGTTATTCCAGCACTTCTGTACTGTGAGGCTCCAAATTACTGCTGATCTGCATTATATTAATGCTGGGCATTTTTTTTTCTCCTGTGGAGGAGTACTGACAAAGCATGGTTGAGCTTTAAAAGTTGTCTAATTTTGTTTTTAAAAAAATTAGAAATGTATCAACTGATTCTGGGGAGTTATTTTTTCTATCTGCCTTTTTAACATACAAGGACGTGTCAGTATTTAAACCTCATCAGAATTTGGGGGTACCATGAGGCTACTTTGCTTTAGCTCTCCTTTGACTATTTATGTGTGCGTATTCCTGTAGGCATCTGTCATAAAATGCTTATGTGGTTATAAAGCTTTCCGTTCTGCTGAGACTCCAGGCAAAGCATCGCAGGAAGTATCTTCACTGGAACCCGTTGCTTTGAAGTAAAAACTCTGCCAGTCCAGCATGAACAAAACAGTATCAAAATGTATGACAAGTCTCTGCATCTTTGTCACACAGACTATGCTTTATCTGTAATAGGTATGAGCTGAGCTCATCTTTCCCAAAACGAGTGCAGCAGTAACACAGATCAGTAAATGCTGCATTCAGTGCTGTAAATGGGAGAATTATAGATCATACGCATGTATGTGCTGTAACCTTTCAGAGTGAAAAAGCAAATTTATTTATATATCTTTCATAATTCTCTCCGTTTGCCTGATCATTGCCCTTGCTTGCTGTCTTATAGCTTCTTATTAGCTTTCCCCTTTGTAATGAAATATTTTATGTTGGATACTCAAATATCTATAAAGACACTAGTAAAAAAGTCTACATTTACAACTTAACGCAAAAAGGGCTGCTGGGATGTCTGTAGTGTCCCTGCATTGGCATTGGACATGGATTTAGTAGTAGAGAGATGCAACCAAGATGTTCCAGCAAATGGATTTATTCCGGTGCCAGTTAGAGATCAGAATGTTTGCACTGGGCTGTTAGTAGCCTTCCCTGATAACCTTGATACTAGATCTCTTAAGGCTAGGGAGCTCTATGAATAAATGTGGTGAAAATTTCAGAATGTAGAGGTAGGGAGACTCATTAAATATTTATTTGTCTTTCAGCATTTTTCTTTTGCTCCTGCAGAATCATCTTGTCTTTCATGAGAGAAAATTGAGGTCTGTACATTTTGGGTATCAGACTCTTGGACATGGCTCTCACTGGAGCAATCTCCTCTTTTGCTCTTGGCAGTTCCTGAGCCCTTCTATAACTCGCTACTTTGGGGTATTTTTTTTCCCCGTATCTGTCTGAAATATGGCCCTGAGCTTTAATCACTTGTTTGATTAGGCATAGTTCAAATTTATCTGTGGGCTTGGGAGGTTTTGTATCACTTTTTCAAGTTCAAAAGATGTGATCCTGTCATGCTTCTACAGCAATGGCATCACGTGCATAAAAAGCAGTGCACCATTTTTTTTATAAACTTTGACATGAAGTTCATGATCCACTGGCTGCATGATTATCTGCAATACCGTTAATTTGGGATAATTATGCATCCTTATGTGAACTGACATGTCTAGCTTCATCAGCTATCCCTCGCTGCCTTTCCCTGGAATTTTGGTCAAGAGCATAATACCTAAAGATTGGGTTAAGGAATCTGAATAAGCAGCCTGAAGTTAAAAAGCTGATCACAGAGCAGCTTTTGATTAATTGCTTTTTTGTATTAATTGCTTTTGAAAATCCTGTTGAAAATCGTGTTTTTTGTTTTGTAGCCAAAGTTTCTAGAGTCATGTTCTCTAGTGTCTGTCTGTCTTTTTAAGATGAGCAATTCCATTCATCCTTTTAGCTATTTGTTGTCCTAAGACATATCTGGGTTATTCAAAGCCCTTCTTGACTAAAAATATTCATAGTGTCATAATTTTGTTTTATTGGTTCACTAGTGGAAAAGCCAACTGAAGGTCGGGTGCTTCAGATTCATTCCTTTAAAACTAAAATATTAAGCTTCTGGCAGTGTATAAAAATATTGCATTTGAAAAGATATGCTCTAATTTAACTCTAAGAAATTACAATAAATTATCACTGGGATAAGTCTAAAATGCTGAAGAACTTACTAGAAAATGTGTTCCCATTAAATCATGGGGTAGAAAACAATTTTATCTGTATCAATATTTATTATGAAATCATTTCTTTAACAGGGAATAAAAAGGAGGAGGGGAAAAAACCCCTACAAAATATCTCCTAACTATCATGCCTCAGAAAAGCAAGTTATAAGGGTTAAGGCTGTCTCCTCCTGTGCAGAAGTGTGGAGCCCAGAAGCCTCGCACTGGGCTCAGCTCAGGCGCTGAAGCTGAAGTTGCCTTCCCCCACCGCGCCTTTCTTTTTTTATCTGCTCAGGTCTCTGTCTTAATCCTGGTCTTGTTTTAATCAGACATTACTTCTGCAGTAATCAGGCTCTGTAGAACTGGTAATTATTTATCATTTGAGGCCTTTTCCCCTCTAGGCTCTGTCTGTTTGATTTATGTACCTGGCACCTCCTTTAACAGCTGCCACCCTGATATGTATTTATTTACAGCTAAAGAGGGAAGAAAGTGTACTAAGTTCAAAGCCTTTAAGCAATCTGAACATTTCCTTTTAGAAGAACATTACATAGCAATAAAGTGTGGAAACGTAGCAAGGCAAGCTTGGGAAACTGAGAAATGCAGGACACCTTACCTTTCTGACCAGGAAAAGTAGTGTTCCAGTTACTAAGTCTCTTTTTTGAAGTAGGAAGACAGCTCTTATTTAATGAGCAAGTTTTAACTAGATAAATTTGATGCCTAAGTTTTTAAGGGAAGATTCACGTAGGTTATTTTGAATTTCCCATCCTTAAACACAACTGTGACCGGTGTGAAATGTGATAATGGTCATCAACAAGAAGTTCTCAAATCTGGATGGTGACTAGCAAACTCATCCTGAAGTACCTTATATCATTATATATTCAAGGATGAGTTAAAATCTGTTCATGACTGTAGTGTAACTGTAACCTCTTTTCCTACAGTAGAGATGAACTCATGTTTTAAGCATTGTGTGGAACTACTTGTGTTCGTACTATAAAAGACTTCTGAGCTGAATACTGAGGGTGGAGGCCACATCCCTAAATGGTTTTGATTTTATTGAGATAACTAGTTGGATGCTGTCTCCTGCTCTTTGTGAACAGGAAAAATAGAGAAGTTCCTCTCCGGAGATGTGTTAGTTCCCCCGTAAAACATCAATTCCTTTGTAACACCAGGGGCTCGGGACTTCCAGACAAAAATCCCTTTCCCTTAATGCTGCCCCAGGCTTGCTTCATCCCATTCCTGCTCGGGACAGTTCAAATGGATTTCTTTGTCAGTCCCACTCTTCCCTCGCTGTGCGGGTTGTTTGTGCAGGCAGCCCTTCCAGGATGCACCATCGCTCGTTAGCTCTTTGCGGCTGGAGAGCTTTGGGGAACTGGGAGCAGGACTGATGTGCAAAGGGATCCATTCATCTTTAAAACAATCTGTGTTTCTCTTGTCTGCATTGAAGAATTTTATTGAATATGCTATATATTTCTTCTGAGGTGTTTTTGAGAGTGGGTTATACTTTTTGTTATCTTTTATTATTTCGTATCCTTTTATATGCATGTCATTAGGATTAGGGACCTCAATAGACTATAATTTCGAAAGCTTACTATACTGTTTCCTCCTTCCTTTCCTGTTAATGATCCCTCTTCAGCAAAATGCTTAAGTATGCATTTAACTTAACTTGCATAAGTCCATTTCTGGTCGGAAATTCACTTAACAAGCACACTGGGTAAAATCTTGACCCCTCTGGAGCCTGATGGCGCTGACATCAGTGGCTGAACTTCCTAACACCATTTATTTTAATGGGATGTGAGTGTGCACGTGTGTGTCAAAAGATAACAAAGGAAAGAATTTAAAGTAAATACTGTATGAAAACATGGTAGCACTTTAAAATTGTAGTGCAAAGTAAGTGATGTGGTACCAGTGAGCCTGAAAACTATGTGGTAACTGTGAAAGAGAAAGGTATAACTGCCTTTTGGTTGCAAATTATGTCTATAGTCTTATTGAAATTTTAAAAAAAAGTGTGAATATTTAAATAACCCATAAAAATAAGTTAGGGTTTTTTTTTGATCATTTACAACTTTGTTAGAGGTTATCCTGGCGTTTAATCCTCATAGCAAATCTGTTGGTAAAACAATGAGGCAGCCTATTCAGATGAGAGTTTTAACTAACTTTTACCTAATTAAAAAAGTACTGTCAAACTTAGGATATTTTACTTCCCTCTCTCATAGAAGCTTTTTCCTGGAAATGTTTTGAGAGCTCAGCGTTTATTTATATCATCAGAGACGTCAAGTCAAAATCTTGTCTTTTGTAATCGATGCAATAAAGCAAAGACAACTGGAATGTTAAAGATCGTTTTCTTTTATCCATTAAATGAGGTTTAAAAGCTTTGCTTTCTCTCTTTCCACCATGCTAGCCCTTAAATCTTATATCACATTAATGCTAGTGGCTCAATATTGTGAATTTTGTATCCTGCAGCTCTAGCGACTCAACAAAATTTACAGAATACACTGCTCTAATGCTGTTTGAGCTTGAGTGACCGATGAGTCGAATGACCCTGTTTGGACATCCTTAATATTCTTCAGAGTCTAAAACTGTGCTTCACTCTCAGTTCTGACTGTGGGAAAGATTGCTATGTTCATGAAAGGAGAAGTCTTTCCCCTCCCACCCCCACACCCTCTAAAAAAAAAAGAAAAAGCTACCAGCCAGATGAAAAGAATTATGTACAGGACCAAGACATATCTTAGGTATAAAAGAGAACAGCTTTGGTTGTTTTTTGTCTTGGCTTTTTTGTGTGTATTGATGGGGAGGGTTTAGAAGACACGGAAAAATCTAAATTAGGTTGTGGCCTGATCTCTGGAGCTTAATTTGGCTTTGGAGTCCAGGTTCAACATCCTGGAGATCTGAAGGGTTTCTCCTCCTGCTTCAGTAATATTCCTCTAACTGTTGTCTCTCTTGTGTATTGTAGTAAGGTTTTAAAGTGTATTCCAGGAGAGTTGCTTTGTTTAGTTAGGATATTGATACGGTGGCAAAAATATAAAGAGGCACTGCTGCATGGACTTTGCTTGATCCACAGTGTTAATAGCAGTAGGTTAGAATTAAAAAAAAAAAACAACATGATCTGCAAATCAGAATGCTAAAATTCGGTTTATTTCTGTTCATCTGAGTTTGGTACTGGGATTGTTACTTCCAGTGATCAAAAAGATTGAATGTTTTAATCTCAGAATCTATCTTGGAGTAGGGTTTTCTTGTAACTACCCCCACACCCCCCAAATTTGTGTGCTTTATCCTCAAGATAAAATTTCTCTATTCCTATAAGGTTACATTATTAAATAGATTATATAGATTTTGTTGTTGGGAAGCTTTTAGTCACTTACATTGGTCAATCTTTACTCTTCCTCTAACAGTGTGTATTCACACAAAAAAGTGCTAGAGCTTACCTGATGATGTTAAGGAACTGCTGGCTACACAAGCAGTGTTATTATTTGTATGAGCATAGTGCTTCAAAATTGACAGACAAATATACCAGTTAACCTGTGTAGCAAGTAGATGCTATAAGTGTTATTTTTATTTGCAGGGAGAAAAGAAAGAAATGAACTGGCTCTCAGAATACACTTAGAGCTTGGGCACTTTTACGTTTTCAGTCTGTGATGAATTCTCTGGGTGATGCAGCAGTACTTCTAACAAATTCCTATTAAACTGTCACAATATTCAGCTATTCAGTCTTCCTCTCCCAGTTTTGCTAGTCGTGTTGCAATAGCGTATCTGAAGAAATGCAAACATTTCTCATGTTAATTAGAAGACTGGGAATTCTTTTTTATTTACTACTCCCATCATCAAAGGTGATTGCAGTTTTCAAAGAACTGGTGCGTTTGCTCCTGTTATGATTTCTGCAGAGAAACTCACCAAATGTATTCTATCAGTTCAGCTTCCTGCAGACCAGAAAAAAGAGAACAAGCTTTTATTCTTCTTTATTACACTAGCCTGGAACAGACATCTACGTGAACCCTGTTTTCTTCTTTTGCTAAATAAAACATGGTGAAATGAACTTGATTAGTACAAAGCAGGGCTCAGCTACCACTGAGGGCTGCAGAGAGACCCATGAGGTATTTCAGGAGAGAGGCTGGGCAGTAAAGCCAAGGAGCAGACGGAGCTGTGATTGGAATGAGGGAGCTGTGTACGCAGATACGTCGTCTGCACATTACCTACTAGCCAGCGCTGACACCACGTGAGCCAGTGCCTATAGAGATTAGCTATGTTCCTTTGCCCTCCCCCAGCAAAACAGCCCTTACTCTTGAGCTTCAGAAGTTCAGAAGTCACGAGTTAAATTCCACAGTATTTTAAAATATTACCTCTGTTTGCTTTCCTACTTCTTAACATGCACTTCCTTCTGTCCCTTCCCTCCCCACTTGTGTTCCAAAATACCACCAAAAGCAGACTGAGATTTTCGATGGAATCACTAGAATGGGAATGCTGTTATAAAAGCTTGTTGAGAATATCATGGTTTGATGCTTTTCAGTGGTGGGAACTTTGAAGAATTCCCACTAGCTTGGGGTTGGTTCATGGGGCATTAAAAAGTTTAACAAAAACATTTCTCACAACCCTTCTCCTGGTCATAACAGATGAACAACTTCCAGATCACTTGGTTGTTCAGAACCCCAAAGAATCCATGTTGCCTTTAGTTAGTACCTTGTTAATATCTATGCCCAGATATTTCTTTTTTTTTTTTGTGTTACTTTTCCTTTCTATCAGCTGAATATGTAGCAGGAATTTGGCAAGCTTGTCTTCAGAATGAGAGTTAAGGACAAAGTTTATTGAGAATGTAATCTTGTAGGTTTGGAATTAAATATGTTTCAGCTAGAACTAATGCACAACTGTGTACCAAGCCAACCTTGCAAGGTAGTAAATTATTACTTAGAAGCTTTTACAAATTCATATTTATGTTATAGCAAAGAAGCTTACCTTGGGAACAGTATATTTAAACTGTTCTCTGAAAAATTACTTTAATGGATTTTCACATGGTAAAATGTATGCTTCACAGATAACATCTTGTTTATGTCAGATAGTGCTGTGTAAATAATTGTAGGTAATGCTTTTAAAGTAAAACATAAATCCCTGATATTAAAGAATTTAGTAATATTTTGTGTGTTTTGATCGAGAGATTTGACACAGAGCTAGCTAAATAAGCTATCTTGAAGTAGAAAATATTACATGGCGATTAAGACAGATAGAAGACCTTGTTTAAGATTAAGAGTTGAACAAACTCGTAAAATGATGTTCAGAGCTCTCAGAAAAGGTATTAGTTGATATCTAAGTAGCAAGGACATTTGGAACATTTTGGGAATATTTTAGAGATTAAAAATAAAGTTCGTGGACTAATGTTGGCACTAACAGTCTTTACTGCAGCAATGGTAATGTGGTAGTTCTGTATCTGCAGGCTTTCCTCCCTGACTGTATAGGATCATTGGGACTGATTGATCTTTTCAGAGTAACTGTATTACCTATAACAATAACAGAGTCACTGAGTAAGAAGTGCAGATAGACATAATAATCCAGGAAAGCTGGTGTGAAAGAGTCTGATGAGAATTAAAGTTTTTCATATGTCCTCACTAATCAGAATTATGGACAACAGTGAATTTATTAGGTGCACGCACTAAGCACACACTAAGGACTGAGCTAGCCACCGTCCGTAAATGTCCAATTACTGCTTTTACGTTTTTGTACATCAGCAGCAGTTAAAAGCACTACAAATACACCAGTGAAAACAGGAAGAGAATCAGGACATATTTCTTCCTATTTGCTGGTGATCAGAGTATCCTTGTGGGACTATTTCATCAAAGCCAACAAAGTTTAACCGCTTAATTACTTCCCTGATAAGTCATGGAGGAGTTGTGCTCTGGGAAATCTTCTGGTACTGTCATATGTTTTGTGTTGCACCATGAAGACTGCATTGGTCATAGTTATTAAGCTTCTGTAAAACCCCAAGAGAGTTTTCTATTACAAGCAATAAAGTTAGGTCAGCTTATTGATACTCTATAATCTCCAGGCTTTTTTATTATCTCTGTTACATATCTCCAAAAAGACAGGACTGTTCAGCAATCATGGGTTGTGACTTCAGTCAGACATGAAGTTACACACCAGAATTTTGCTAGATTTGGTCTTTCCAGTCTAAGGAAGCTTTTATTTGGGAGTTACATTTACAGTTTACAATAAACGTCATAATTCCTTGCAAGGCTGTCAGTACATCCTTATGCTTCACTCTGGTGACCTCATCTTCACGTGAAATTATTGCTTCACAAAAAAACTCTACTAGGGAAAAATCTGGAAAATGAAGCAAACAGAAAAAATCATAGTGTCAAATCTTGTGACTCTGGCTTTAAGCATCTTAAAGGTTATTAAGTAAAGTAAACTAACTTAAAGGTTATTAAGTGTAACAATAGGAACCACAGTTTGAAAATGCAACCCATTTCTTAATCAATAATGTGTTTTTAAGTGTTCCTGAACCTGATAACATATTCTACAGTAATTAGAAAATCTGCCTTTGGTTTTATTTTTCTGTAAAATCTGTGGTTTTAAAGAATGATGATAGAAGTGACATAAAGTCTTGGTTATGCATACAAGGTTTCTTTAAGTAAGTAAATAGTATCTTGATATTTAGGTTGGGTTTCTGCCTTCATTACATAGGAAAACTATTATTTACGTCTTCAGTTTGAGGCTTTCGCTGTCTCAGAAGAGTTGAAATTGTTTTAAATTGTAATTTTTCTAGATATTTGGTGACCTACCCTGATGTTATTTTAGCTATGCTGCAACATACTCACTAAAGACAGGAAACTCTTTCAGCTTCTCTGCCAACAGCAGATGATCTCCTGTCATGTATTCTGAGCAAATGTTCAAATGTAAATTTTATTACAATGATCCTTTCCCTTCCTTTGCAGAATTATGTGCGGAAAAATGCAGTGTTGGAACAAGAAGTAGAAAGCCATTCTCCTTCAATACTGTGTCCATTAGACCTTCTGTTCTTCCCCCACGTGACGAAGCATGAAGAGCTCAGGTATTGTTAAATTACTCTGCATTCATGTGAGGTCTAATTGCAAGTGTATATGTCCATGTACGATGCAAACACCTAGACACGCTGTTGGAAATGCATCGTATGGAAGTAATCTTTTATTCAATAGGTTGCAGCTTGTTCAACTCACCGGATTTTGGAGTTCCTTACGGTTTTCAGAGCTAGTTGAGTTTGTTTCACACATCCAGTTTTACAGAAGTGGATGCGATTTGTAGCTTTGGACTTAAACAAACCAACAAATGCAATCAATCCCCAAACCCTCAGCTGAGTAAGCCTTAGGGATGTCATATGATTTTTCTCTTTGGTCTCTCTTGGTACAATCTACACCTTAATTCTTTCATTCATATTTGTTGGGTATTCTGAGGTCAAGATCTTATTCTCTTTAAGTCTCTCTACATAAAAAGCAAAATGTGGAGGAGGTATTTTAAGTGAGAACCTGCCATTTTGAGTTAACAAAACTACTTTTAGGGGTTTAAAGACTTCATTTGACATAATAAGACAAGCAATAAGGATTTAGCATTTGTTTGATTTTTTTTTTTTTATTTTATTACTTTTTCTGTCTTAAAGTAAGAGCATTTACTATATCAGCTCTAGTTTTTGTAATAGTTTCTTCCCTTTCTTACTTAATTAAATCTCCTTATCTACACAAAGTGTTGTTTTCAATAGTGAAAATGAAATTCGGGCACCATGTAGAGTGTTTGCATTTACAGCAGAAACTGACTGACCTTTACATAAGGCTCGGTGAATGCTCTAGATTGATAGTTCACATTCCTCACTTTGAAATAGGTATAGCTATTTCCAAAGAATGCCAATTCATTGTTGTACAATGATCTAAATCCATCTGAAATTACTATATTTTAATACTTGGAGAGTGTCTGTAATGGCAGAGGAGGGAGGCAGGAGTCCTTGTTTAGAGTTCAAGGATAGAAAAGGTATGTCAGAAAGCGCTCTCAGTATATCACATTTATTGTGTTCTTATGCTTTGTTGCAAATGTCACAGCACTAGAGTTGCATGGAAAGTGAGTCTTAGCTAATAAAAGGCTTCACCTTTCTTTTATTTCTCTATATAGTACTTTGTAATAAATATCTAATAAAACAGCATTTGTTATTTCCAAGTATTTCTGATATACAGTGGTGAGGTTTCCTCATAAGGGTAAGACTGTGTTCTGTACAATGCTGTTCAGCATTTGGAAAGAACTCCCACAGCTATTTCTCTTATGTTAGTGTGCCTTGCTTGTGGTTTTGATAATTTAAATTTAGCTGAGGCTTTTTTTTAATTAATTCATTTGACATTTGCTATAACTTATCATTGATCATGAGGAAGTCATGTGGTATTTACAGTAAAGAAAATATGTAACTAGTTTCACAGGTGTTATCTAATGATTTAGGAAGTTAAATATAATTAATTGGGTCACTGAAATGGATTGGTGGCTGAATTCATGCAGTATATCTATGTATGAAATACTGCTATAGGTTGCATCCCGTGAAATGCTTTTAAAGAAGTGAATTGTGTTTTCCATCAGTTCTCTGAACATGGAGAATATGGTACAAAAACTAAAAGCAGAATTCAAAAATAAGTGTACTACTCTCTTCATGTTTTGTCAAATATTTTTCTTGTCTGGAGATGAGCCTAAGTACCTCTGTGAAGTCCACAAAAACAAAAATTCTAACCCAAGAAAGCTAAAGATATATAAAAGATGCATAAAAATGTATAAAATTCTGTAAATTCCATTTCATGATCATGGGACAGTGAACAAACCGTGTAGAGTCTCTGAGATTGCTTTGTACCAAGGAATCATTTAAATGGAAAATTACAAAAAAGTGCTGACTTCCCTGGTGAGCTGTCAATAGGAGATTTAGGGCTCCCCATGTGCCATCAGCATGCTTTAATTGATTACAGTGTTACTATCCTGGAGTGTGCTAAAGTAAAGGTTAGAGAAATCCTGAGGATATCAACTACCTTTATCAAACGGCACAATTAAGGGTGCAGTACATAATCTGAGAACAGAAACTATCATTCAGAAATAAGCGATCTGCTTTACTTGGAATGAAGAAGTTTTTTCTAAAAGTCATGAAATAGTCTGCAAGATGGCTTCTCAGAGGAGTGGACTTAAGCTGGATTGTTAGATGTTTCAAAGCAATAACACCGTCGATTATACACTGTATTGCGCGTAGGACTTGGGGAAAGATACTTGAGTCAGAATCCACATGGTCCCTGGTGTAAAATGGCTGTGTTAAAATTGTTCCTTATTTTCGTGAGCAATTTGAAAGTCCATCTACTTTTAATATCTCCACAGAGGTACAGAGAGGCACCTTCTGTGGACTGGTGGTGAGGCTGCTTAGGGTTGTATTTATGCTTTGGAGTCTAAGTTGGCTGGGAATTGACCTACACTTGATTCTGACTGCACTGAACTTCTCCCTGCAAGGTACAGGCCAGGAGCATGCAAAGAGTCGAGGGAGATTCTCTGAAGTGTGTTCTGTGGTTGTGCCTCAAGTCTGAAGCAGAAATAAGCAGAGAGCACTTGGCAAGGTTTAGGGACGGGGTGCCAGGAGATGGTCTGCACAGGGAGTGCCCGTAGGCCAATTGTTCTTGGTCGCTGCGAGACATCTTTATTCGCCACTGTTGCCTATGGGTCAGTTTTCAATTATAGAATAGAATCATGGAATCACGTAGGTTGGAAAAGATCTTTACGATCATTGAGTCCAACCATAAATGTAACACAGCCAAGTCCACCACTAAACCATGTCCCTCAGCACCACATCTACCCATCTTTTAAATACCTCCGTGAGGGTGACTCCACCACTTCCCTGGGCAGCCTGTTCCAATGCTTGACAACCCTTTCAGTGAAGAAATTTTTCCTAATAGCCAATCTAAACCTCCTCTGGAGAAACTTGAGGCTGTTTCCTCTCGTCCTCTCATCCTAACAATTACCTATTGAATTTCTTGAGAGAAAACTTCAGCAGCTAAATATTGGGCAAAATACTATTTCCTGCAAATGAGAAATTGTACTAATATTCCTTAATGGATGTAGATTATTTTTAAACTCTCACTCCTATTTTAAATTTGAGTTTTGGTTTTTGATCAGCCACATTAGCCCAATAAACATATTAGGAAAGAAAAAACATCTAATAATTTGCTTAAGGAAAATATCATGATGTCATAACACTTAATCTGCACAAATCAGCTTCTCAGTTTAGCTAAATCGCTGCTTGATATGGTATTGAAGTACTTAACATTTTTGGAATTTCTTCTTTTCCTTGAAAAAATGTTACCACATAGTGAAATACATCATTTCAAATTAATCAAAACTTATTAAAACTATTTTCTAAGACTTTTTAAAATACTAGCTTTCATCTCTGAACAAAAAAACAAAATTTTGAAATGTTCTGATAAACAAAAGTTCGTTTTTCTCTATCAGCTCTAAATATTGCTTGTTGAAAAATGTTTCAAGATATTGAGGATGACAGTAGCGTATTGTAGCTTTCATGAACAGCTGCAAGCGTAATGGTGGTGTAATACATTTATAGCTATAGTAAACTTAAATTGTTGCATACTCAATGCTCTTTTCCAGCCAATAATTAACATTTTCTAATGTTTAAGTGTTGTACTTTAATATATTTGTATAAATATATGATAATAATAAAAGGAAATAAAAGCAGCTAGGAAGATTTGATGCATAAAAGAGCAGTTCAGAGTTCTGAAGCCAGAAAATCAAACTACTACTGTCTATGCAGCTTTTTCTGAGAATATAAACAAGATGGAATCCTATATAGTACATGACTAAAAGCGCTTCTGATCGGACTGTACGGTAGCAATCATTAAATATATCATGTGTGGTGACACTAGGGAAGGCGTTGTTCTCCATTCTGCTCAATGGAGCATGCTGGAACACTTGTTTCATGTCTTGAAACCATTTATGATTGCTGCTAAAGAAGTCAGTGCTTTAGCAGTGCAAATGAATCAAGTAAAGTCATCCCATTCATCTGTCTGTTCAAAACGAAATATCAGAGAGAATAGAGACAAACACAGAATCTAACCATAACGAAAGTTGTATTAAAAATTCCCTTTGTCTGTTTGCAAGGGGAATGTGCCAGATCAGGAAGGAAGCAGTATGTATTTTATTCAGGTTTTAGGTTTTTTCCTCCACCTCAATCCTTATTGTTAAAGTAATCTTAATGAAAGTAAATGCGTCCAAAGGATAAGCTGCATTTGTCTTTTCAGCAACTGTCCGCCTGCAAATTTGGCTCTTTGCAAATCAAACGCAGGTTTGTTTGTTCTTTTGCTTATTTATTCTTTAATGTGACTTTGTCTTCCTCCTTTGTAACAAGGGCTTAAAAAGAAAACGGTTTTATCTAATCTTAATTCCTGTGAACAATCTCAGTTCAAGGTGAAGCTCTTTGACTGACAGACTTGAGCAAACTTGTCTGAGCTTTTTTCCAAGTAGACAGGTCATTGTGCATTCAGCCCTCACGTGTTCTGCAACACGTGCAAAACATGTTCATGGTGACTGTTTGGCGAGTGAATACTGGGAAAATGAATGACAGAGAACAACATGATTTACCTGAAGTCATCAGCATTGAATCTGGGTTCAGACAACTTTTGAGACTGATGGGAGTAATGGGTGTAACGGAGAGTAACTGGGAAGCAAGAACTTTGATGTCTTCAGGATATGCTATTAGCTGACGGGACCTTCCATTGAGAAAGGAAGAGGGCTTCAGAAATCGGGGCAAAACTGATTTTTTAAGTTCCAGATTTGCAAACAAATAAACACAAAAACTTGTTGTGAGTTTAGCCATGTCATTTTATCTCTACTTCTTATGCTAATGTTTGGAGATGTAAATTTTCTTGTGGTACTTCCAATGTGTCCGTTATTGTATATTCCCACTGAAGCTATAGTTCAGAACTGCTTTTGATCAATAGTTGGTTATTTACGCATCATTACATTCACGTGTTTAGACTGTAAGGTTTTAGGGAGAAGGACCTTGTGAGGTTTTTTTTTCTGTGTTTGCATGGTAGTGCTATAATTAGGTTTTTATTTCAGGCTAGAGTTAAAAAAATTCATGATGGCTCTGAGCAGTAATATTGATGTTCACATTGAATGCAAATACAAGAATAACAACAAGGGCTTTTTTATTTCTTGGTAATGAATAACACATTGCTAACACAGACTAGAGGTATACTCCTTAGTAAGTCAGTAAGAAAAGTCAGTCAGTAAGAAAAAGAGCTGCATAAAAACGTTGTGTGGATGTATTGTTACTTACTGTATTTGGGATGTTGGAGTGGGGAGAGGAGATAGATCATAGACTGGAAGTTACTGGGTTTTTTTCAGGCTCACGACCTGGGATAAGAGCGGCCTGTGCATGCTACTTGTCCGGTATTAGAAAGGGCAAATGGAGTGGAGCACTTAGCATACTTGCCCAGAGCCTAAAACAAATATCCTCTTGCTTAGTCCTAGATGTTTGTGTGATTCAGTTTCATCCTCAGTGCATGACAGTGGTTGCAACAAAGAAAGATTTTAGATTTCTCTTCACCTACTCCCTGAGACAGCATTGTAATCATCGTTTTGCCATTTTGTCAAATATTGCATTTCCTATGGTTGCTGTCATATTGCGTGTTAGAAATGCCAGATTCCGGGAGTCCCAAATAAACTGCTTGTGTAAACTAGGTAGTAAATGACCACTATGGGAGCTCCCCAGGGTTCTCTCTTGATTTCATCTGACATTATAAAGATACTTGTTGTCAAGATTGCAGAGAACATAGAAAAGTGAAACATTACAAATGTGCTTTGGAAAAGTGAAGATTGTTTCTAGATTAGCGTGAAATGACAGGATTAGGTTCTGAAATGACTGAAATAAAAAAATACAAATTAAAACTCGCTCAGCATTTGCCTGGTATTCTCAGATTTGGAAGACTCTCATTTCAGACCGCAATTCATTGTTAGTTCTCATTCCTGTGGAATTAGGAGCTCTTTTGCCATAAAGCTATGTTTGCTAAATATTTATGTGTGCACACACACGTGTATACACGCAAATTTACTACTGCTTATTACATGAGATAGCATAAATGTCTGTAAGAAATTCACATATAAAGTTTATTCCTGTTTTGGATATAACGGTCTTGTTCAAAGATCCATGATTATGACATCACTGGAGACTTAACTCCTTTCAGAGCAGGGGTCAGAAAAGTAATGTGACCTGTGTTTGATACGGACAATATCCATATCTGGTAATGTCAGTCGAATGCCATCAATAACTTCCACGGGTTTTTTGGTCAGGACTTGTATGTCATGTTAGCAGCAAGCAAGGTCTTATATTTAAAATCCCAAAAGAACGATTGCTGCAGAATTAAATACAGCTAATGAGAACCAGTTTATTTCTACAATCGTGTCAATTTATATCTGAATTTAGGGATCTGTTTAGTTTTCATTGAATTCAGTGCTTGTGAAACAGGTTAGATTCACAAGCCTCCGAACTGTAGCTTTTTATCTGCCCACAGAGCAAGTATAACACAAGCGAAAGCAAAAGAAATTTCCCCGTAGGTCACTGCCAACAAGCTAACCTGGAGGATCACCAATTAGTGTCAAAGAGTTTTACAGCACAATTGACCCATATCCACTGAGACCAAGACTGAAACCATCAATTGTTGCTTAGAGTAGGATAGTGCTGCCTTCTACAATCAACTTTCAATATGTCAATAAATCATTGGGTTTTATAATGGGTCCTTGGATGTAATTAAAATTTGCATGCCAACAGCTACATATGAAAAATTTAAAAATGCTAAGGGTGTGCCCTAAAAATTATGCAAATATTGCCCATAAACGATTCTAGGTTTTAACTCAGACCTGTGTATCAAATATTAATACAATGAGTCATCCCATAATGGACCTTACTAGGTAATCATAAATAAACTTCAGCACCAAGAGTGCAAAAATCATCTGAAATAGCTGGTTTTCAACAATCTCTTTACTGAGTAACTATAGCAGTAGGATTGCTAACTAATGGATTGCAGGCTGATGTTGTACTGTTCAGCTTCCCAGGAAAATGTCTAGGCTGAAGGACATGTATGCAGAGTGAGTGCCTGTGCAGGGCTGCACCTCACCACGAAAAAAATTATTTGCCAAGTGGCCCTTGATTATTCCTTTGCCTAAAGGCTGATTTTGTGTCAGAAGAAAGTTCTCAGCCCTTCCTTGGGCTTCCTTGGTTAAAAGTTGGTTTCAGTAGTCTTTTGGTTCACTCGGGGCAATGAAAAAGCAGCAGGTTGAGGCAGACGTGCCAGAGGCAAAGCAGTGCGTGTATGTACGTTGGTGTTGGGGGGACTGAAGCATAACTAAGAGTGTGACAGGAGGTTTTGTCCAGTGAAAGTGAGTTTGCTAATTTGTGGTAATGATGTTATTACCCAGCATTACAAAATTCCTCTTAAGAGCTTTTTCATGTAATCATTCACTTGACGAAAGTTAACGTTTTTTTTTTGTGCATTATTCACTGGAGAAAAGACAGAAAATGAAAGCAAGGCCATAAGGTGTTGCACTTGGCTGTTGGTAGAGCTCCTACCTACTAGAGCAGCTATTGCTGATGTGAGCATCTGAGGCAGTGTCTATGGCTTGCTGCTTCCTTTCTCTCATGAAGACCGTAGTTTTCACAACTGTTTCCTATTTATGTAGTTTAGGACAAATGCCTCTATTCCTTTTTACTTGTTTTCCAGCTACTGAAATGCTCCAAAGTTTTGAATTAATTCAACAGTACCTCTGTAGACAGGCAGAGATTTCTCTGAAGCCAATGTGAGTTTTGCTTCAGTTAGGGATAAAGGATTTAGCCAGAGATGGTAGACTACTTATGTAAAATATTAAAGTTTCTCTTTCTGTTTCAAGTATCATACCCTACTAGGTTGAAGTCTACTTGTTTTATGCTATTAAACAACCCATCTTTTGTCAGACAGGGGAACAATACCTGATTTAAGATAATATATTTTCTTTGCTAGGTCTGTTTATGCTTGGAAATTATCTTGCTGTATCCATGTATTGAAAATTTATGAAAGGTACTAACACATTTCTTGGTACATATTTTTTCTGAGTACACTTTTGTAACTTTAGCATGGTTTGAAAACTATTTCTTGCCCACAGCTAGCAAGAAACAATGATTTCATATTTCCCAAAGTGGAAGCCAGTCAACAGCATTCCTCTTTATTGCAAAGAGGGGATACAATAATAAAAAGACATTTGCTGGTGGAATATTGCCAATAAAGTACAATAATACATTAAAACAGATACTTAAAGTTAAAATTTATGAGTTTGTTTTTCTGTGCCAGTCAACGTATTCTCATATGTTAACATCAAAATGCAGACTCTCAGCAAAATCTTTAATAATAAAAACAGCAGCCATCAAAAGCAAGTGGAGAATTTTAACTTCTATATAAGGACTTTATCTTGTGATTTTGTTTTGTGTTTTTTTTTTTTTTTCTGGATTCAATTTTATTTTCATATACTTTTTTCCTAATAAAATATTCATCAACTTGTTCCTTCATATACCCTCTCTCAGACCAATAATGTCTCTGTTCTTCCCCTATTCTTTGCAGAAGATCAATTTGGAAAGTGAATGTTCATTTAGAGAATAGCAAAATTAATCAAAGCTGGGGATAGCATACTTTTTAATGAAGGTAAACAGTTTATATATTCCATGTGTATATAGCGCTGAGACCATAACTAGCTCTGCTCATTTTCTAAGTAAGATTATCCAGTGTAACCTTTCCTTTTTTTATGGGATCTTTTGGTATCTAATAAACCATTTTTGTACTGCATAATTCCAGAAAGAGTTACTTAGAGTAATCCCAAACAGGCAGTGCAAATGGTCTAATAGTTCCAGGGAGTTACCTTTTCATTTACCCCGTTGTTACTGAAATCTGTATCTAAGCCAGTTTGCTGGACTCCCTGGGCACGTGTGTGCATGCACACACACAACACAGAGTGTCCAGAAATGAAGGGTGCTGCTTCAGGACCAAAAAAGTCAGTTAGGGTCAGGTTGTTAAAGTACTCACCAATTTACTCACTTAATGTCAACCAAATCTGTATGTACAGCCGAAGACACTGTATTGTCTCTAACATGCTTAGAAAAAGCTAAAGTAAATTTCTTTTTATCACTGCATAATGTCGTCTGGAAAAGGTATAATTAGGTTCCAGAAAAATTAATTTCTGATATCAAACTGGCAGAGTGTCATGACCAAAAGGATAATGACTATTTTTCAACCTGCAGACCTCTGTTGATAGATGGCCATATATGCCACTGACTTAAAATAGATCTCCTGTTGCCTCCCATTTGAGCTCTGTGCAAGGACTGAAGGCAGCATGCAGCCTAAAGTTGGCCGTGGAGAAAAATAGGATGGGCACCAGGGATGTGTTCATATTGCACCCATCCAACGGGTGCTGTCTTAAGAGGTGCATGCAGGAGAACTAAACAGAGAAGTGGCTGTGGGAAACAAAAACTCTTTATTAGGTAAAGAAGCTCCAAGGACTGGTGTTTTTTTTTATTTGTACCTCAATAAATATCTGTATCCTTCAATTATACCAAGCATAAATCTACCGATAATAATGAGTAGTATGTATTAAATGAAACAATTTATGCATGCATAGAAATCACCACCGTGTGATATTTTGCTGAGTGAGGTCATCTTGACCAATATGAGATTTGGACCACTGAGAACTGGACACCTGAGTCCCATTTTGAACTCATCCTATCTTGTTCCCTTTTTGAAGCTGAGTTCCTTTTTGAAATACTTTTCACTGGAGGCTTGCCGTGCATCACAAAATCATGCTAGAGTAAATACAGATGGAATATCGAGCTGCTTCATTAAAATCACTGTGATTTGTGTAAGGAGCTCCGGTCTATTCAAACCTGACTTGTTAGTTTAGATTCCCTTACTGAGATATAGGTCAGATTTAAATTAATAAGTGGTGGCTGCAAAATCTTAATTAAAATGATACAATTTTATGAGTAGACAAGCTCTCTTTAATTCATGTTGGGGTGGGAATATCTTCTTTCTATTGGTAAAAACCTGCTTGTAAAGGTGTCAGACCAAATTAATTCCTGTGGTTAGTGTTAGTGACTTAATTAAATTACCAAAAATAATAAATCTGACCCTTCAATCACAACTACCTTCAATTAAATAGGGAAAAAATTACTTTTTTTGGGTGTGTGTTTTGTTTTCTGTTTTCCAAATGTTTCACAAAAAGCTTAATAATAATATAAAAGAATCCCTCATGTTGTTCAATTATTTCCTTTATGTGGGGCTTGATTCTACACTGCTTTGCAGTTGTTGCTGTACACTAGGAAGGCAAATGTAAAATGGCTCTGAATTACATTTTTAGGAACGCGGTGCCTTTTCCTACCCATTTGCCATTCGCTCTGCACCGGCATAAAGTCTGAAATAGGGTGATGACAGTGTGGGATGAGATCCTCAAGCAATCTGATCTCCTCCCGCTAGAGAGCTGAGGAATCGTGCTGAAGATGTTAATGCCGCGGCATTGCGATCGAGAGGCGCGTGGTGGCCTGCTTTGCATAGGTGTAATGTCGGGTTATACAATGTACGGGGGGTGACAGGGAAAGAGCACCACAGGTTTGGGGGTTTGCTTATACTCTACCAGAATTCTAGTTCACACAAGTTCTTGAGTCACCTTCAGAGGTACTGTACTGAATATAAAAATTATTGCTAATCTCCATACAGTTCTGCAGCAGGCAGGGGCAATAAAACTCAGGTTGCTATTCCTCCCCCCCACTCCTTGTGTTTTTGTTTTTTTTTTTTCTCTTTTTCTTTTTCTCCTTTGTCCTCTGCAGAGCTGCTTACAAGTACAGCTGGGAAATAATATAATGTCTGGTCTAAGAATATATTGTGGAATCCAATTTTTATCCTGAGAAGACTTTTTTATTTCTTTGCAATAACTCCCGTGGTAGGCACAGCCTAGATTCATTATGGACACGCAGAGGAAGGGGATTGTGTGAGCCCCTAGCATGACTCTCGCTATTCTTTTGTCTCTTCCTCTTGCCCTAAATAAGTATAAACAACATGTAGACAAGACAAAACCTCAGCAATGAACAAAAGCTGCCTGCATGTTATCCATCAGTATTATTTAAGTAGGACATGCTGGGCTGTTCATGATACACTCATACTGTAAGTGATAAGCTATAACGTATGGTATTCATTTACTTCTCCATTCCAACAGCAATATAGCGAAGACAATAAATTTTCCTGTTTGTTCTCTGACCCACTGTTCTTGGGTTAAGCAGCATGTTTTGTCTACATTTGTCAGTTGTTACAAGCTTCTAGCTGCTGTGGACTAGGGTATTGATGAACCCTGGAAAATGGAGCCTTGAATAATGTATAAAGCATTAAACATGCAACCATTTCACTGGGAAAAAGGGGGGAAAAGTGTATTATGTGTTTTCTCTGTTGTAGCTCCTTCATTTACAAAACATATTTGTCAAGTCTTTTGCTAAGAATAATGCCAGGATGCAGTTTCCCATCATTCTTCTTAATGGGACTGTCTTAGTGTTACAGTAAACAACCATAAGTCTTGTGTCTCAGCCATTGTGCAGCACGCTTAGTTTTTTCAGCTTCCAATTAAGGGTATTTTAAATTTGCTGTCTAGAGTCGTGGGAATGGTTGTGCAATTTCTGGTCTTGCATCAGGAGAAGGGCACTTAGAAAAAAAGGTGTTTTAAAAGGCAACGGTGTACTTGCAGGATTACTGTGTGACTGAGGAACGTATATTATTGGGTTCTTTAAAAGCTCGAAACTTATTCCTACCTGTTATAGCGGTTTATTACTAAAAAAGCAGTACTGATTCATGCATTTTGCTGAATGAATTTACATGATAAACCATCAATATATATTTACGTTAGCAAATGCAACTTTCTATCATATTTGTGAGACCAGAGTCCAAGACTTCAGTGGCTGTGAATCAATGCAGCTGCATTAGCTTCAGTGGAACGGTGCTGATTTATATCAACTGAAGCTCTGCTTTGTTAAATTCTTCCTCTTTTGGAAGCATGTATCAGAGCAGTGGAAAATTGCTGGATTTGATTTAGCCCCTATTTGACATGCCACCGAATTCACTGGGAAACTTCAGTAAACATGTGAAGATTTTATTGACACGAAGTTTGAATTACCCTCTTATCCTGGCCGAGGTTGAGAGATTTTGGTGAACTCTGTGGAGGACAGTCACGGTGCTTCCATTTGTCCTGTATCAGTTGTGTAGGAAAATGAGAAACGTGATGTTTAGAGCTGGTGGTCTGTTTCCACAAGGACTAAATGCATGTGCAAATTCAAAGATCTCATTTAAAAAGAGGAAAACTGCACATAGGTGTGAGTTTTCTTGTGCGAAGCATTTTGTGATTTAATATGGTTACCTCTATAAACTTGCCTCATGTAGGTTTCTGCGCATAAATCCCATATAGAGAGATCTGGATGCACTGGGATGAGAACATAGCCCATCAGTTTCCTTGAGCCTGATGCTCCTGAAAGCCTGAAGCACTGTACAGACACGAAGAGGCCATGCATGCACAGAGATGTAGCTGCAAGACTCCCATTAACTTTAACGTAATCACACAGCTAAATCCCTGCATGTTGCACTAAATATTTGCCCCTACGTGTGTTTCTCCTCAGCAGATTATTTGTCAACAGAGAAGCAGAAATGTTTATGACACAAGGGAGAGGAATGTGCATGTAATTGAAGGCAGAAATATAAAACGTATGGGATGTGAATCCTCTTTTCTACCTTTCTTGGAGGTCTTCACTATCCTACAGATGTGACAAGGAAACAGCCACTAGACCTATCTGCTTCACTCAGATAGCTGATGGGATTGACATACAAATGATTTCGGCAGAGTTATTCATCAGGAAAACAGAAGGTGTTAGTAAAATGTTTATACAATAAATTGATATAGGTATGATCTATTACTAGTGAATGATTTTAGTTAAACAGGATCAATGCAATTGCTCCTGAAGGTGAATATGATGGCTTTGGAGTGAGAGTTTTTATTATGGTTTTAGGATAATTTCTTTTTTCAGAAAAATGATTTTCTAGAGCTAAGGAGTTTTCTTTCCCGTTGCTGTTGAACACATAGCTTTCTGATTGTAATGCTGGGGAATGTCCCCAGTGGTGACTTCACAAAGCTCTTTGTGGTTATTGGCATTGTTTATTGTTTATTATCATTTGAAGAGATTAGCTCTCTGTTTTTTGATGTGTATAGGCTCTTCCTTTTAAAATAAATTGTCTGAGGATTCCTTCTCCTCCACATACACGCTATAGGGTGATTTCACTGTTCCTAGGAGGAGTGCAGGTTTATGGTATTTTAGCATGTGGGTGTCTATGACAGGCTGATGCTTAACCTCATGACTTCATTACCAGACTCCATCATACCCAGTATCTCAGGATATTGTCAGTCTATGAGTTTGAGTCTCTGGCATTACTTTCAGGTTTTGATTTACTGACTATGTTCTTAACATGAACCTTGCTAGTTTAATTCTCATCAGTGCTGCTGTCCGCAATTCATCTTCTGAAGAAAATTATGGATCCACTGAAAAGCAGGAGGAGATGTATAATTCAAGAAGTTTTCAAGATTCATTTTCAGGAAGATAAAGTGCTGACCACGTTATATGCTGAGTTGGGTTCTTTGAACAGTAACAATGCCACCTGCAGCACTAAACATGTATTATGAATAAATGTTTTATTGCAAGCAAGCCAGGAAAAGAAATGGTCAATCACTGTTGCCATGTCTTTCCCAGCAGAACAAAGATTCTTCTTTTGCAGCTGTAATGACTTTTGCAAAGAAGTACACACTAATATAGAACTGGGTTCCATTTCTGTGACTCTCACACTTACAATAGGTAGCACAGTCCAGGCATTTCTAGATGAGATAAACAGAAAATACCTAAATACAATGCTGTAAAAGTCGAAAGCACATTTGCACTGCTGCACTATGCGTGATTAAAGTGGTACATTCTCCAGAGGGAATATATGAGGGTACCTGTAGGTGCTGCTACTGACTATCAATAGCACTGGAATAACGTGTTCTGTTCTTCATCCTACCGTGTAATTAAATTAACAGTAGCCCAACTTTACATCATAGACGTTTTGCAGTAAAGTAGAATACGAAGGAAGAAATGCTGAGCATTTAATTTCAAGCAAGAAGCTATGGCCGGGTGACAATGCTGGATGGAGCAATGAGAACAGGTTAAATTCTGGGGTTGTTTTATAAATTAGGTTATTGAAACTATTCCCAGTAGAACCTGAGGAAGAATTTGGCCTAGGGTACAACACTTTGAAAACCTAGTACTTATACTACTTTCCTGCCACGTTATGTTTATGTTACTCCACCAGTTTTAAGACACTGTATTGATGTAGGTTGGGAGTGGAAAAATAACTAGTTCCTGAAGAACAGAGGTCCTGATCCTGGTTCTCTGAAGTCAACAGGAACATTGCCAGTTTAATCCTAGTAGGATCAAGCAGAATACAAACTGAGATTAGTATATGGTATGGCTTGTGTAAAATGTTACCTGAAAATATTTTTTTGATCCTGAGGTAAAATGAAAAGTTAAGAATTTCATATTAAAGCATCAAAAATTCTATTCTTGTCAACAACTGCCTTCTAAAACTAATTGTCTTTCCAGTTCTTTGAGTTGCTGAATAATTTGCAACAGGTAAGATACCTAATAATCTTTTTCTTCCCCTTCACAAATTGTCTGGGAACACTTTAAGAGGCTTTCACATGATCTCCTGGTTAAGAATTATTTTGCTGCTCTGCTTTTTCTGACCTGTGGTTTGTCTGAAGGTTGTGTGTGAACGCTCAGTGGAATACTGAGTGGAGCTTGGAAGGGCTTTGGGAACAGGAATACAATGTCTTCTGTAGAGGAGAGGCTTGGCAGAAGAGCCATTCTTCTGAAATTCGGAAATCTAAGCTAGCGGTGCTAATTATTCAATTATTAAATTAATTCCTAAAACTATTAAATTACTGAACCCTTTGGGGTGGGTTTCTTGCAGAGAGTTACCTTTATGGTTTAGGATAAACTGTGAGTTTTGTGAATTTTGGACTTTTTAACTGAAATACAGAATATAAGGCAGTCCAGCAAATTTGTTGTTCATTTTTCCATTCCCATTTTGATCATTCTTACTTTTACACGTATTTTCTTTCTTTCTCCCTATGAATGTATTTTTAGGGTTACTGTAACTCTACGTCCTCCACAAAAAAGTTTGTGAACTCCCTTTAGGGGCTAGTATTTCTTTCATTTTGTAATTTTGCTTCAGATAGGATTTTTGTCTTAGAATTTTTTATTAAACATTAACAATCTTTTATATTGTATGTTGATGTTGTGGCCAAGTGGCTTGAGAAAAATGGTTTCTGATTGGGATACATATTGCCATTGATTGGGATACATGTTCCCATTGTAGGTATATGTAGGTTTTTGCTTTTGCAGATGAAGTTGTGCAATGTTTTTCAAAAAATTTGCTAAATGTTTTCAAAATCTGATGGAATTATCAGCTACCTATGAAAATAGTTGGAAAGGTAAATGAAACGTGACTGAACCAAACAATAACTATAAATATACAACAATTTGTGTATTAATGTAGATGAAAACATTTCTTTTGGTCAAGCTTCCAAAGTTTCTCTTGGGTGCTTTTCCTTTCCTCTCATATTTGTAAAATTAATCAACCCAGAACAAAAATGATTACTTTTGGAAAAGCTAACACTTGGATTGTATATAACAATATGCTGAAAAAAGCTTGGTCTCCTTACGTCTTTTGAGGAAGCTGATTTTTAATACAGTCATGATTGGTTATGTCATTCACTTGAGATCTAATAAAAATATATTGATCACAAGAGTAATTCTTCCTTAATTGGCCACCTCCCTCAAAAGTTCTCATTACTTCTTAGAAAACAAAATGTGATTCTTGGTACTTTCTTATTCAAAGCTGCTATATGAAAATGAACTTTTAGAAACAATCCAGAATCCATTTGTCAGGATAATAACAATTCTCCGTAACAATTCTTTCTGCCTCTTCTCGCTCCCCCTACCCACATTAATTATAATGCTCTAACGGAACAGAGCTTGATTCCCTTTTTTATTAAGGTTGTTTCACTCTATTATTGATTAAGCTTATTTCCCATGATAAATAACCTTCCTGTCAAAAAATGATTTATGAAAGCCAGTGGTCTTTCTTTTTCCAGTTTGCTTTTCCTGTGGTTACATATTACATATTATCTCCTGCTGACTGGTTTGGGCAGTCTTTGAATCTACAATTACTGGTCCTCATTAAGGGAACTGAATTTCAGTGCTGTAAAAGGCTTGGAGATTTATCAGGTGAATCATTCAATTTTAAGTTAGAAACAGAGGTATCTTTCTAATGTGAGTGTATAGTCTTGTGATATGCCTTTAAATCTTCAGAATGTTAATAAGGTAAGGTCACCCTGCATTGCACTTGTGGACACCAGCTCCTTGGAAGTGGCATACTTCATTAACTTTTTTCTGTATCTTCTGGAATATAACAACCATTGACCACAAAGACAAAAAAAAAACCAACCCTGCAATTGAAATCATACACGTCTGGAATGCTTGTAGACCAATTTGGATGGCAGCCTTTCTTTTCCCACCCTATTTATTTCTTTGTGTGTATATAAAATGCAAAAGAGATTCTTAGAAGGCAACAGTTCTGTTTTATGCAACTCTTGAGATGGAGTAAGTGTGGTTTTCTTCTGATACGATTTGTTCTTTTATGTCAACAAACCTTTTGTCCTCGGATTTAAGATAAAATGTGAGGTCTTGCGAGTTCTTTTTACTAGGTGGAAAAACTGAAAAAGATACAGGGTGCATCTAAGCTGTTTATTGTACAGGATGTATCTAACCTTTTATTGATGAAAACTGTTCAGAGCTTTATGCCTTGACTATGCCAAGGGCTGAGCACCTCTCCAGGCAGTGGTTTGTCCAAAACCTCTGCAATGCACCTTTCTTTCATATTCTCAAGACACAGTCTTAATCTGTGTCTGGGCTTCCTCTTCTGCTTTTTCTGATTGCATCTGTATGTTCTGTTTTCCATTCATGCAGTTCCAAATATCCAGTCCTCTATTTTAAATATACGTTTCAGGACAAATAACTCAAGTCCAAGGGGAATATTGCGGGATGGTGACTGTCTTTTGTCCGGTGCCTGGCACTGCAGAGTTCTGATCCACAAGCAAGTTTTCTCTGCAATGGAATAATACAAATGAACAGTCTTAAAAAAACATTCTGTAAAAGGATGTCTCTGCTTTTCAAAAGTCCTGAAGAAGGCTGACTGTAGAGCCCCAGCTTTAGTAACATTTTCACATAATTCGCATTACAATTCTGTATAGACAGATATTGCATTAGACAGACCTAAAAAAAAAAAAGCTTGCTCTTACATACCCTTGAACAATCTCATGAAAATCCTAGTGCTTATAAGTGAAAAAGCATAAAGCAAAACCTAATATTATCATTGCTTTAATTCTCAGTCTTTGTTCCTTCCTGTCGGGGCTCTTAATAGAAACTAATGGTAACTACATAATCAGGATATTTTCTTTTCTGAGTCACTAGCAGAATTAGAGTCCTGAGAAGATAGCAGGCTGACATTTGATGTTTTTAATAACTAAAGCCAGCTTCAAAGAGAATGAGTCAATGTCACAAACCTAACAAATCAGCAGAGACAAATACTTTTTACCTGTAGTAGTTGTGTCCTTGGAATTAATTTTGATAAGAAGCATTTTACAAATGTGATAGTTTTTTCTACTTGCAACCTGCTTACCTTGCAAAAAAAAAAATTAGGGTCATTTTTCTTGTCTGCTGTTGTGAGGCCATAATATTTCACCTCTCACAAAGTTTGAAAGGACCACTTGATCCTGTGACAGGTGATAAAATCAAAGAGGCCAGTAAAGGACAATCCTTTCTTGCTTTCTTTGAGAGAGTGATTTCTCTTAACGTGATATCCGTTGCTTGTGGACAGCAGGTCCCTGGATTTCTGAGATCAGAGGTTGTCCTTGGTGTCAAAGATATTTCTGTCCTCACATTTTCCACAGTAACTGAACTCCCCAGATCTCACCACTGTATTATCCCTGTTTGAGAGATGGGAACTGACGTAGAGAGAGCCCGACATTACAGGTAGCCTTTAGAAAAGAGAGAGTAGGAGCTGAGTCTTGGGCTCTGATCCTGCTCTCTAACACAGCCTGGGTGGTGGGATCTTGGTTAGCTGAGATGGTAAATGTGCTGTAACAACCCAGTGATCGATGCTGAGATTAAGAGCTGTGCCCAGCCACCTCAATAATAATTTTCTGGGTAACTGAATTTTGTTACGTATTAAAGTAAATTAATTCATGATTGTTAAGCAGCTACTCAAAACTCAACATTTTTTAGAAAGCTATCTGCAATAATTAACAACTATTAAACCCAACTATAGACTTTTGACTCTCTAAAACAAAAATAAAAGTTCTTATTGTGCCCTGAGCTGCAGTGTGCTGTTAATTACACAGAATATTCTGTAGAAAGGACCTGGATTATAAGGATGCACACATAACCTATTTGACTTAGGCAGTAGTGGAATGATTATTAAGTAACCAAATCAAAGAAAACAAGTTGTATTTCAATACAATAGGCCAATGAAGTTTGAAAAATAAGTATGTGGAACATATTTAATTTTACCTACTTGTTCAGGTTTAACCACTAAAAAGTTATTTTTCCTGAACTCATTTATTCATTTTAAGCATTTCTGGTTTAGGTTCCTTTAAATCTATTTAGAAAGTTGCAAAAATGGCTTGCTGAAGTTACTGTTGGTCTGCAGGGAGATATGAATTAAACACTGAATTGTGAGATTAAAAGGACTGACTCTGTAATGTGCTTTAAGGACTTAAAGCCCAGTGGAAGAGAAGACTATGTATCTTTAAACTGTCTTGTCTCACTCCTGATTGCCAAGTGCTCTGGGGACTGGGAAGGCCTCAAGCGCTATCTGGGATGTTCATGATGTCCTGTGTGAGGCACATCAGCTTTCCCTGGTGATCCTGTGCACCATGCAGTACCTCTGGAGCTACTATCAGCATCCTGCCTACCCTGAAACTTGTGCATTGGTTGCTCTGACTGTCCCGCTTTTTGGCAAATCTTCTAAGAGTGGATCTGAAGAATTTTAAGTTTTGCACCTTTGGCAGGGTTAGGAATATTGCATTCTTTGTAATGTACATTTCCAAAACAACAACATAAGGCTCCACAGAGACAAAGCCATGTATGTGACTCTGGACTTGTGACTGCCACTACAGTTCTCTCACTTTCAAAGTCATTATTGCTAGCTGAGAAACTTTGTCATTGTTTCACACTTAATGAACGTGGGTCTCTTTCTTATAAGGGGATCTGTTCTTGCTCAGTCCAGATCTTCACTGGGCCTATTCATTGCCTATGTGTTTCAAATCAGCACTTGACATTAAAAGCATCTATGCCTGTAAGAATTCACAATTCGCTGCTCTTGAAATAACCTACCATCCGTGAAATCATGGGGACTGATAGCTCCTTTTTGTTTATTTCTTAGAAGTGTAGATAGAGTTGAACAGAAACAGAGGAATTCAATTGCTTCTAAATTTTCTATTTGAGGTAAAGCCTCAAATGATGACATTTATAGTCACATTCTTTCTCTCTCACACTAGGACAGTCTGGTGGGTTTCCTAGAATTTCAAATCTTAAGAGTTTCCTGGTTTCCTGGGATTTGGGTTTTCTTAAATGCTGTCAACAGCACAGGGCCAAAAATCTGTATTATGCATAGCATCAACTGTTTTACCTAAGCAGAAATGAGAAAAAGATACTTATTCTGTGTGGTTTTGTCTTCCCAAAATCGATTTTATTTTTAAATCATGTTTAGATCATCCTTTTCCTATTGTGCTATATTTCAGTGACATCTGCCATAAATATCTCTTTTTGTTTTAGTAGGAGGCGTGACATATGAGAGAGGAGCTTAATATTTCAGAGGCAGTGAATTGTTCCGATTTCTAGAAATAACCATGCTAAGAAGTAATGCTCTGATTAGTTGAAGTGTCTGGCACTAGGGATTCACTATAAAAAATGGCCAAGGAGGAATCAAGAGGCTCTGCACAAGGACATTGGAGATGCAGGATGTGTACATATTCCACAAATTTTGCAGTGAAGGTATTGAATTTAGTATTCAAAAAGGATGGCTGGTTCTTCTAAAAATACATAGGAAGAAATTGCCTAGGACGTTCTGGCCCTTCGCCGTGCAATATACAATGATTGTCATTGTTGTGCTTAATCAGTCAGATTTGCTTTGATTTTTTTTTTTTTTTAATATCTGGGATTGTTTTCATATTCTTGGTATATTGTATCCAGAACCTTCTAAATTCTGATATTCTAAAAGTAAACCCCGAATTAAGACAATCGTGCACAGACATCTTGCAAAATGGTTATCACTGAGCGGTCGCTTGAAAATTATAACGTTGTCCACAAAAGAGCTTCAGCCTTTTGAAACCTGTAATTTTAGAACCCGCAGATAACTTTCCTCTGTTTCCTCCCACAGCTCTGGGGCAAGTACAGGAGTAAGCCCAGAACATAGATGAGATTTGGGGCAAACCTAAATAGGATAGACTTATCTGAGAATTACATTGTTGTACTTTAAAGGGGAAAGTTGCTTTTCTTTGAGTTTGAAAATCACTCAAAGACCTATCTTCCGTGTGGCAAATCGTTCGTGTTCTGTTTTTTTATGTTTATGCTGGTTTCCCTTTAAAATGCTTTGGCTTAATGGTACTGAACAAAACAATGATCAGAAGAAAATTCTCTAAGAGTAAATAAACGAGGCACTTCCCTACTAGGAATATTTTTAGATAAGGTAATTTCACTACATTGAATCTCCAGTCATCAGGTATTTAAATAGCAAATACCTGGAATGGATGAAGAGAATTTATTAGGAGAGTCGAACAGCCACTTCAGATGCACCTGTCAGTTTTATTGTGCAGGTATTTCATTGCTGCTATGCTCAGTTTTACATGGCAAGGAGTTTACAGATATTCTGCTCAAAGTTTGAGCACCATATTTGCCTCCTTGACTATATATAATAAGGGGCCTAACTCTACAAAGAGATCAGTAAGTCCTCTCCAGAATGCCTCTTCTGTCTCTGGGATGTATGTGGTGCCGTATTTTCTGACATACTTTAGGGAAGTGCCGTAGTACGTTCTCATACAGTTCAGCTTCTGAAGAGCAGAACCTTTCAGGAGTTGGAAGACAGTGAAGCAGGTGGAGGAGAGTCCCTAAAGAGAGGAAGGTCCCCTCTTATGAGTGGAGGAAAATGAGTTCCTGACAGTTTGCAAAAGGTCTATTCTTACAAAAGAACTGGTAGAAAACTCTGCTGAGCACACAGCTCTTGGAGGCTCTTTTCCTCTTCTTGGTTACTCATACCTAAGGAAGAGTTGGATCATTGCATTCTGAACCCATACTGCCCTGCTAGAATAGGTACCTTACATGCTATGCTACAAGAAATCAACACAGAATTTGGCTTACATACATGGCATACTATGCATTGTATGGAAAAATGTTACTTTGTCTTTTATTTTTCCTTTTCAGGAAAATTAAAAAGACAGTTGAGGGGAGAAATGAAATAAATATTGTTAGTACACCACCACAAACGTGTCAATGCAGAGGCAGCAGTTCAAGGAACATGAGCTAATGATTTGTGACCTTGGTTGCCACCATTGATACACCTTTTGACTGCTACTGAATTTAGATGTCCATTACCATCTTGGCGTGTTGTCCATAACTGCAGAAACCATGTTTACTCACTAGTGTAAGAGAGAACAAGTAGAGAAAGAGATGTTATTTTCAAACCATTGAGAGGTTATTATACAAGCAATGGAGAGTGAAATGCCTACATTAAAAACCATCTAAAAGCACTTGACAACATTCTTTTACTCAGTTTCAGTAAAGTGTATTAACATGATTATTACTTGCATTCTAAACCATGATGCCATTATTTAATCTGTAAGAGCAGGGACTTACTGAAAAATACTGATGACAAAGCTTTCACCCCTCTCCTGTGTTGGCAGTTTCTGCCATCCAGTTTCCATCTGCCTCCAAATATGAATAGCTTTGTGGGATAATGACGTTATTTTATGCCTGGTCATGCTACTGGTGCGCAGATGTTTTATGAAACAAAATAGAGCAATTCATACTTTCCTTATTGATTGTCCCTTCGTCAGAACATTCAGCAGCAGAATCAAGTCAAGTCTTCTCAGCTATGTAGGCAAAACTGAATTCTGTTGCCCCGCAGATGAAGACAAAAATGAGCTGATTTGCCTTCACTGTTGGGCTGGCAGCACAGGATCCTGGGGTGATGAATAGATTTCAGACATGAGACCAAGTCGGTGAGATCACTGGCTTTTTTCCCCACAAAAGCTGCTATTGAAAAGGGTGCAAGTAGTGCTGCCCCCAGGGCAGCCATCCACCACAGCTGACTGTCCCACCTATCTGGATCCTGCCTTTGGTTACAGCACGGGGCAGAACAAGCGGGAGAGAGGGGCTGACTCTGTGCTAAGCAACTACCTGCTTTGCCTCTTAATGTCTCATTATTTTCAGCAATGCATATTTTTGCATAATCAAAGAGAGAATATTGTTATAAGATTGAATTAATATAGTTTCGTAGCACCAAGACCACTGCATCTACTGCCACCATGGAAGCCCTCTTCAGCGGTGGGAGCTCATATTGCTAAGCAATCTCATAGTCAAGGTGCAAATTTTTGGCTATTTTGATTTACTTTTAGGCAAGATAACCTGAGTTGTATGTCAAGTGAACATCATTAAAGCTTTTAAAGTGCTTTTAGATCACTTGGATGCAACGTACTAGGGAGAATATTATTCTATGCAGTCATAAATGTTCATTTAACAAGGATACTTTTCACTACTTTTTACAATTACATAAACATTTTGTATTTCTTTATATTGTTATAATTTATTCTCATTTGTATTTAGAAAGGAAAGTGACAGTGTAATTTTTTGGTATTTTCTCAAAGCTTTTCAAACAGGTTTGCTGACCTCCCTTTAAATTTCTATTGACTCGACAACGTTTCCCTTATGCAGACCTCCTTACCATGTATAAACAATCAGGGTGAATGAAAAATTGTGCTTAATCAATTCTGTAGTAAGGTGATTTGCGGTTTTTAGTGTGCAATTTGGTCTAGATTGAAATGACACTCATATTATTAATTTGTTTGCAACAAGGCAAGTAATAAGGCTGCATCCATGTTTTAAATAAAACTTAAAATTTATGGGTGTTTCTGTCCTGGAGCTTAACAGTTCCCTCCCCACTTCCACTCCAAAGAGTGAAATCTAATTAGCATCAACAATCTGGTTATGGCTAAAGTGTTTCTTTAACAAAAGTTTTTAGGAAGTGCTCTAAAATTATCAAAAATGGAGGTCAAGCAATGGCTTTGTAACACTCCATTGAGCCCTTCTGTGCACCAATATACATTTTTCATCCTTAGCTTAAGGTTGTATTAATAAAGAAGAGGTCTGCTGCACATTATGCATCTCCTGATCTCGGCCATTTCACAGGAACAGTAAGCTATGAAACCTCAGAGTGATTTTTTTCTATAATAATCTGCTTCTGTTCCTACTGATGAGGATCCAGTGCTCCTCTTTCTGACCTTCCATGTTCACCAGCCAATCAAGCCTGAACAGTTTCAGCAGTGCTAAACTTCACAGCTATTTCTGTTACTCTGAGGTCTGTCCCCATCGATTTTTAAAAAGTCGGCATGCCAGGAATTCATGTCAGATGTCAGCAAGCTTCAGAGTCACCAACGATAACCTGCTGTCTCAGCACATCGTGGCAGAACAGAGCATTCATGTTGTTCTGTTCCTGATTGTCTAGTGAATTGGGAAAACATTGTGCAAAATACAGCAGCTTCACTGGTGGGAGAAATTGCTGAACAGCACCTGCATAGTAAAGCAAGACCATCTGCTTATTTTCCCTACCCCCTATTTCTGTATCTTGGTATATGTCTCATTTTTGTCAGACAGGATCATGCAGCTGTTTTGAGGAGAATATATATGTATATATGTAAGGAAGAGAGAAAAGAAAGAGAGAAATCAAGAGCTGGACTCTGTTTTCATACAACATGAATTTTCTCTGTAGAACTCTCTGCTTCAAGATACCAGCAAGGACAGGAATTCACCAGTGCTCATTAAGCTGGCTGGGCTACTTATCAAGAAAATGTACACATTTATGATTTTGTGTAGTTTTAAATCCATATACTTTAACCAAAAAGGGTTGATGGGATGTAAATTCTTCTTTCAGAGCATAAATCTTTTTGCTAAAGGAGACAGGAAGAGATACTATTATCTGTATTTATTCTTGTTCCTGTGTGTGTGGCAGTTTTTATATTTTCTTGTATAGCGTATAGTGGTGATCGCTGTCATAACCACTCTATTAGATCAGAGGAGTTTATTCCAGGTTAGTAATTTTTATACTCTAATACAAGTACTGTCCTTGGACAGTGAGAACACCTTCTGCATTTTCTTTTTGTTATATGACACTTAAGAAAGTAACACTACACTAAAATTTAGCAACTTCTGCTGTTGTGGGAGCAATTGTGCTCTTCCCTACTGGAGGTTTCATAAACCTTTTCACTGTAACATTCTGGGGGAACTGAAGACAGCTTGTATTGATTTTTTCTTCCTCTTATCCTTCTCCTCTTTTTTTTTTTTTTTTTTTTTTTTATTTCTTGTGCTTATCCATGTGGAGGACAAAGAGAGTATCTAACTAAGTATTTTTCCCTTAATCAGGCTGAGAGAAAAGGAGGGTTTCAAGGTCAGTTACAGTGCAAGATGCCTTTTATGACCTCCATCATCCTGTCTATTTCTTCTGCCTTAAGAAGAGAGGTTTTTTTCCACGACACCAATTACGATACACTCTCTCACACAGGATTTTTCCATTCGGGCTTGTATTTACTCTCACAGTGAAGTCCCAGCTCTCCCTCAGTGTTGTTTTGGTGATACGAGCTTCTGACCTTTGGGAAACTCTCCTGAACTTCATGAATTCCTTCATCCCTCACTTCACTTATTACAGCTGGTGGTTACTGTTTGTCTTATGCTGTGTTAGCAAAACACTCTGCAGATGGGGAATATAGATTTCTTCACTGAGGCTAAATTGGCAAAATTTATAATGCAGTATCAATTGCCCTTGGTGCCCCAAATTCCTGCCTTTGTTAACTAGGCTGCAGCAACTGTTGAAGTTAATCTGTCCACTGGCTGGGGAAAGAATGTCAGAAAAAGTGAAGATGCCTGTCTCAGGTTTTGTCCAATTTATCCCTTATTTATTTGGTGTAGTTCCTGACTGCAGTGTTATCTGAGGTGCATGTGTGCTTTAAAGCAGCTATCCTCATAAATCCCTCACAATGTAAGGTAGTACTGTATTCATCATTTACATAGAAACACTGAAGCATGGTGAAGTTGCATGATTTGCCAGATTTTCCATAACATCCATGACAGAATTATGTGAATCCAGACCTTTTTGACCAATTTGGTGCACTAACCACCGATCTTCCTGATTTGGGACATAAATATGCATTTTTTTTGAAAGCAGCTGAAACACTTCAGGACATTCCTGCTTTGTGTCTCTGTTCAGCTGAGGTTAACCCAGACCTTGTTGAATGGAGCTTCTTGATTTGCCCAGTTACTGAAGGTGGTGGTAGGCTTGATTGCCTCAAGGTGTGGGGATGATAATTTCCAGGTGAGGGTATTGTATAGAGGAGGGGGGGGGGGGGGGTGTGTGTTTTGAAACCCCATCTTTATCTTTACAAGACAGGAGAAAATGTTGAAACATTCAGAGTTTGTTTATATGAATTCTACTTTATGGAAAAAAAAATTACACAAAATCTTCCTGAATTTGTGATAACCAAAGCAGTTTCCACTCCACAGAAACATGAAGTGTTAGCAGGGATGTTTTGGAGAAAGCAAAAGAATTCCTGCTTTTTCGTACTTTATGTTGTCATCTCCATCTATACCTTAATGAGTTACTGCATCCAGTTGTTACACTTTAATTCCAAATTCAGCTTTGAGCTGGTATCTCTGTGTATCTTTGTGCGTCTTTACCACAGGAGTCTCTTGCAAGTGTGGTTAGAACTGGTTCAAGGTTACATTAGACGGTAAGTTTAACACTTCGGTGCATTCAAAAAAGGCAATATCCCGGTCTTCTCTTTCTTGTCCAGTGAACTGACATTTCAGCCTACTTGTGACACTAACAATCATCGATGCAGTCTCTCCCCCCACCCTTTCTTTATGCATTCAAGAAACTTTACAGAGTTTTAGAAATTGTACGTTGTTCAGGCTTTTTGTATGAATTGAAGAGTTCGGCACAGTTACACATACAGCAATGTAACATAGTTATACCCTATGCCATGAATTATCAGATCAATATATCAAACATTCCTTTTTGTGCCTATATTTGAACTAAAGCTCTGACTGACATGATCATCGTATATGATGTGAGAAAATGAGGTGGGAGCAGTTACACTCGGAGCTTGGCCCTGTAGTAGTACCTTGCTTGCTTGCTTCTTTTTCACAAATTTGGTGGTTGAGTGATGATTCACGCTGCTTCAGCTGTTAAAATTGCATCCAAAATGCCCCATTCCCTCTCTCCCAGAAGCTGAGATGCCTGTTTGAGGCCACCCTCTTCCTGCCTGAAGCACGACTCAGAAATAACCACCTCTTAAGAGGGGGTCCAGTCCCTATGTGCTCTTGGGCCCCACCCTGGAGAACAGCCAACATTTCTCTCATGAGATGTCTCTAGTGAAGAGCAGTTACACCTTGTCTTCCTCTACCTCCGGCTTGAAGGGTTATCAATGTGTCCTCTTATATGTCTCACTTAATAGCTATTCCCCTTTCTTAGAGTCCTATGTAACACCTAAAAGTCTTACACACCTGAAACAGTGTATTAGTCAATGCAGCTGTAGAAAATCAGGAAGAATTCCTCTTGAGGGAGGAGCTTCTACCACAGGAAGTGACAGCTGTTCGCACTGGTGCTGAGCTTTTCTTCTCACGTGTGTGCTGTGAACACTGAGAAAGTGCTTCTAAGGTAAGCAAATTCTGGTGGTGGTTGTGCTTTATTATTTACCGAATAGTTGAGTCTTAAGACTACAGTCTGGAAAGAGAAAAGGGCCTATGTGGTAGGGAAAATTATAGGCGGCCATCACTGCTACAAAAGCAAATGATCAAAGTGTATGGTGAGAGATAACACATAGATGCCACTCAATTGCAGCAGCAGCAGCAAAAGGGAACAGAGAGACATTTCTATTTAATGCGATAAAAAACATCTTGCCTTTGTAGCGCTGTTAATCTAGTATATACCAAAGATGTTTTGCTGTCTAATTTCAGGAAGTGCACAAACTCTTTTTCCCACAACAGTCAGAGGCACTTAAAGGAAAGTTAGTCATTAATGCTGCCCCAGGAGTTGGCCTGTTGAGCCACGGGGGCCTGAGCCCCCAGATACAGGCTGGGGTACAGGCAGCGTATTGTCACTCCTGCCGTCTTGCAGAGCAGAACCTCCCCGTTGCCCGGCTGTCTTTTGGGACCAGAGGAGCTTTGCTGTGTCACAGGACAGGTCCGTGCGGCGTGCGACTGAGGGTGGAGGTGTGGGTTGTTTATTCCTTCGGGTCTCTGGGATGGCTGCGCACGCTACCCCAGTTCTGAAACACTGCCAAAAGAGAGACTGAATTTATAGTGAGAGGGAGGAGGAGGGAAGTGGCGGCAGGGCAGAGACAAACTGAATATGGGGATAGAAGAAGGGTTTTTCTAAAGCTTTCTAAAAACTAATCAATAGATTTACCTTAGGATGAAAGTGAATTTAGATTCGTAATCTTTTACGATATGCAATGTTCTGCAACTATAATACAAGGCCTATTTGTAATACTGCCATTATGATCAGAGTAAGACAGCATTTAACAGGATATAGCTCTGCTTCTTAGATCAGCTGGTAGGTATCTGTAATATTTACCTTCCTTATACCACTCAGGTCTAAATTGTGAAGTGAGTTTAAGAAATTACAGCCTTCCTTTTTCATTATTTACCAATTTCAGGAATAATAAATAATATTTTCTTTTAAAGACTACTGCATTGCAGCAGTGTTAACTACCCAGAGATAACAAAGATAAGCATGTTCAGAATTAAGCATGGGATATTAAAGTAAATTCTTCTCTCGGGGCACATGCTGTTAATGGGAGTTACACACGGTCATTGAAAGAATAGTCTCCAAGTTGCACAGTTAGCTCTGGTTACTGCAGTGTGCTCTGCAATGCACTTTGCAAAAAATTATGTCCTCTGGTGAGGTAAGAAAGGACCGTTGCATTATGTTGGTTATTAAGTATTTATTGTTTCTTTATTCCCCATAGTTTGCAGCCACAGCAATAGTTGAACGTTGGTTTAGGGGGGCTGACTGCCCCAGAGCTCTCTCTTACACAGCTGTGCAAAATGAGAAAGAATAAAGAAGTCTTCTTCAAAGGCATCCCATCCTGGAGCTGCCCAGAATCAAAGGCACAGCTCTCCAAGAGCTGTGGGGCTTGTCCAAGACCGTGGGGTAGCCAGGGCAGGCATGGGGTCTCCCTGCTGCTTTGAGTGTTTGGTTCTCTACAAGGGGTATTGCTTGTGCACAGCTAACAGCAGGATGACACTACGTGGTGCGGTTAAATACCACAGCCTGGCTCTCAGGATTGTGCCAAGAGTCATCTCCCACCAGAGCTACAGAGCATAAATAAAACCTCGGTACCCTCATATTCAGCCTTGCCCTTTCCCACAACTGCTTATTAAGGGGTTCAGTAAAACTGCTGTGATCTCCTAGGAGTGCAAGACAGGGTCTCTGTTCCTGTTTGTGGAGGGACTTTCTTCTGCTGCTCAAAAGCTTTAGAACTGGTTTTCTTAAAAAAAAAAAAAAAAAAAGAAAAGCCCTTACCATCTGGCCATAACCTTGTACAATATGTTACATTTCAAGCTGTAAGAAATTTTTTATGATTGGGTTATAATTTGTCAACTGCTTACAGATCTTTATGTTAAAAATGTACGGTGCAGAATAAAGTTGCTCTGTATATTGTTTTCTAAGATGAGTGGAAGGAGAAGGGAGGAAAAAAAGACACTTGAAAGTGTTTTAATTGCACCGGGATGTCATTGCCTCTAGCAAGAGTTCTCCTGCTTCTGTCATAAATTTTTCATATTGCCTCGTGAGAGTGAAAACTGGAAACTTTACCCTCTAAGTGAAAGTCGATGAACCTCATACCAGCCTCAGATCCCAGTAGTCTTGCACTCAGGAATATTAATTTAATTAAGATCGCTACAATAAATTCTGCAAGGGAACTCTCCTGGCACTAAGGTAACTCGTGCAAAAAAGGAGGGGAAAAAACCAGCAAAGCCAGATCTGATGGAGGGGGAGACACAGCAGTACAATGTCCTCAGAGCAGTGGTACACTTATCAGAAGTGACAGCTAAGAGACATGTGAGACCTCCTAAAATAGATGACAGAGGTTTTAGTTGGGAAAAAGCACACAATCACACATAGTGTAATCATTTTATTTTTGCTACACTGACCCATCTGCAGCCTGAGAAAACGACGCAAAATGGCTTTAAAAATTGCCTCTCTCCTGGGAAGTAGAAGGGCTTGTTACAGGACAGGCTGTTTGCCCCCTGTATCGGTCACCTGGACCTGTAAGACCAGGACTGTGCTGCTTTGCAGTGGCCTTTGCAAAAGGGAGCCCATGACCTCCCTTCACTTTGCAATGTTTATGGAGACAAAGGGGACAGAGCTAAAAGCCAGGGGCCCATAGTCCTCTGAGGCTTTGGACTAGTCATTTTAATTTCCTGCATTAGATTAGAGAGGTAGAATTAATTAGAATTATGTTAGAGGAGGTGGTTGACCTGATTTACCCACGTTTAAGACAGGAGTTGTGCCATTGCAGTGGATGGTACTGAATCTTTAAAATCACGCAGCTGAGATCAGCTGAAGCTCCAAGAGGGGTAATGAGCAAATACCACATGCCAATTACTACTTTTTTAAAATTGTTTTTTCTCCTGAAAAAGTAAGTTTAGCATAAATCAGAATCCATGCCCCCAAATATAACAGGATTCGGCAAAATTCTGAGGAAAATGTTATCCCAGAGTTAATCTATTTCATGTTATTTGCTATAAAAATAAAACAGAGCTCCCTGAGAAGTTCAATCTCAAGTGATAGGCTTAAAACTTGGGCTTATTATGTGGCTTTTAAAGGCTTAGATTTGCTTAAGCTAACCTCTGTTGCAGAGGTTGGGCAGAGCGTGTGTGTCACCACACAGGGAGGTATGAAACTAAATTCTAATTCTAAACCCAGAGCTATATACTTCTTTGTGTTAAAATAACATTTAATGTAAGTAGTTACTGCTTTATTTTCTCAGAAACCTTTAAAAGAATTTTCTTTATCATAAAATTTGGGTGTTTGGTATTATGAGAAGGACAGACCAAGAATGAAGTTTGTCTTTGCCCCCAGGCTTTGCTTCTCTTAAAAATCTGTTGCTGTCTAAAATTCCAGGAACGGCATCATCTGCTGACGTCTTGGCGCAGGGCACAGCTCAGCACTCTGCTCGAGCTGGGCTGCTCTTCACATCATCTAGTTTGAATCTTGGAAGGTCCTTTTAGCTCTTTCTAATTTTTTGATAGTTTTATTTTCTTCGGTAGGGATCCTGAGGGTATGATGTACTCTCTAGAACAAGTGAAGGTATCGGAGTCAGGCCCGTGATGCTGCCTGGAATGAATTGCCTCCAGTGGGACTCACCGCATGCTTGGCAGTAAGAAACTGTAGCAAGTGCTCTGGAGAGGGGTGAGCCTGGTGAGACAGGCAGCCATGCTCTCAAGCTGCGGGCCACCTGCGAGGTGAAAAGGATTATGGAATTTAATAGATAAAGTCTACTTTTTATTTCATAAAATGTTCCTTGGACGTGATTTGTATTTTATTTTTGAGACTTAAAAATTGAGTTGAAAAACTAAGCTGGCAGAGACCACACAATGGCTACAAGGGTACGAAAAATAAAGCAGCAAGAGGCAGAAAATAGCCAGTTGTGTGTCTTGGTGTATATATATATATTTTTTTTATTTTAAATCAAGTAAGCCTGGATGTAGCACAATTTCTTTTCTTGCCTATTCCTCTATCTGCCCTTTGCTAAATGGCACAGTTCAGTAAGATGCGTAGACTGGTGTTACTGCAGGCGTTGTAGAGCCCTTAACTACAGTATCTGTTCCTCATATTCCGTCAGGGTTTATTTGCAAAAGGGCAATGTAGCCAAATGTGATATTTAGGCTCCGGTTCCTATTAAAAGAAAACAAATGCAGTGCTACAGGAAGGCTCCCTTGTTTCAAGGCAACCTGTGGCTACTTTACCAGGTAAAATAAAGGTTCTTTCCTGGTTTTTAGATTTTATACATGAAGATACTAGGCAGGAGCTATAGGGAGAAAAGGCAGAAGTAAACAGTTTACTGGATAATCTTGCAGTCACTGAATATCAACAGTAAAAGCCAATGATTGCTGCCCAGTGAAGTGGCTGCCAGGTTCAAATAGAATTATCTTCTTTTTTCAAAATCTGAGGTTTGTCTTCTAGTAGCATTGGATCAACCCTTTTTATTCCCAGGAATAACGATAACTAATTCTGTTCTTGTTAGTGCTGTAAGAAATCTTGAACAACTCTTTGAAGCTGCATGTATGCGTACTGCCTTGGGAAAGGCATAGGTCTAATCTTCCGTCTGTATAAGGGGGAAGTATTTATCATCGGGCCAAATATACTGTTTTATTTGGAAGGTTGTTCTGGGAGGTTCCTGGACAAGCATGAGAGATTTAGATGTTGTTTGGGCATTTCTGAGCAGTTATTTCATGTTAAAGGGCTATAATGCTTTCTCATCAGAAGTGTTTGCTTTGTGCATTCTTTGTGGCATTTACCATTACTCAGAGTATCTTAAATGTTTATGTTCAGGATCATGATCAACTGGCATTCTTCACTGCAAGTGAAGAAGCTGTTATCGTTCATGTATGGCTCTTCAGGAATTTTTCTATAGGCTTTTCAAGTTCAAAACTATAAGCTTGACTTTTGGTCTTTTGAAACTAACTCTTCTCTCCATCTTCTTTGTAGCCATTTTAAATATTGCATTCAGAACAGAACCCTCTTGTCTTGTGGAGTAGCTAGCAACTACCCTGATCCATGCGCAGTATGTTTGTCAGCTGAATTATGCAGTACTTACAAGATGATAAAGTTATGAGCTGCCTTCTAGTTAGCTTTCATCCTTCCACGTGTGTACATCTCACATGTTACCCTGTAACTGCTCAGCAGCACATGGAATCTCCAATATAACTACTAATGCCTGTCCAACTTTTCCTAGTATCCTTTTCATATACTCTAATAAGATTCTAGGTTTTTTTTCACTACTAGAAAATTTTCTGCCAAAATACATTTCTTCTTGGTTTTGACTTTGATCAATTGTTTATCTTTTTTTTTTTTTTTCCCTCCCCCTGTGAGCTAGTGTCTGCTTTCATTTTAATATTTTTAGTTTCTTATCATGCACCAATATGATATGGAAAATGCTGATGTGATCCTGAGATAGTCATACCATGAGGATTTTGCTTTCAACAAGAAACAACTCAGTTTGTAGAAAATATGAGAGAGGACACAAGGTCTCCCAATCATATTGGTTAATAGATTAATTCTGGTCCTGGGGGCCAATCTGATTAGTCTTGTTCACTTGCGGGGGTGTGAGCAGCTTGCTGAGTCAGCATGCTCTTGCACATGCAGGTACTGGGCTCTCTGCTACTCTTTCAACACTTTTGGTTTTTTGTAAGATTTGAAGCTTGGTTTACTGCAGATGAGAATCTTTTTGATACAAATTCAGATAAATGTTTAAGATGTGTCTCTTCTAGAAAGATGTCCAAGAATGTATGCACTAGGGCTGAACTTCTGAGTGGACAAAATTGGCCACATCTTTCTTAATGCTTTTCTTTATAACGGTATTATTTGGAGTAGGAAAATGGAAAAATGCAGGCATTCATGCCATTCCAGCACAGCACTTCATCTAGGACTTCTTGCCTCATCAGGAACCCACATGAGCTATGGAATGCCCACAGGCATGTGCTGTGAAGCAGGAGAGCTTGTGGGGCAGGGGACAGCACAGGGTTTTCACTTTTTCTGCTGTGTGAAGGCATGGTAGGGGCTGTTGGATGCTGGCTATGGAGTTGCCCAGTGGGTGCTTCCCAGGAGCTGTCAGGGCTCCCCTTCATCCTGCTGGATGGGGAGACTTCCTTTCACCAGGAGACAACCTGCCCATTGCAGGGCATAGAAAGCAGGGAGGAGATGGTCAGACCCGCTTCCTTCCACAGCATTGGCACAGACTGACTCTCCCTTCATTCTTTAAAGTAAATTCAGGCATTTGGGCTAACTTCTATTTTGAAGGTAGAAGGTTTCATAGTTTCACCTTTCTGACAGGCAGCCTGTGGCTCTGCTTGCCCCTTCCCACGGCAGTGCCTGCCATTTTTCTCCCCTTCTTCCTCAGCTGCAGGTAAAACACTAACAAAGCAGCCAGTGTCTTCCTCTCAGATGGGTCTTTATTTTTCCCCTCATGTTGCTATTGTGTTGGCAATTCCAGCTGTAAATGTTGTGTTTGACCTTCAGTAAGGGAGCCTGGTGATTTGAATTCATTTCAAGCAGTTTTCTGACAGCAAGCCTTAGCCAAAGCCCTTAAGGTTTCCCCTACAAAAGCCTCATGACAGCTTTGCTTGAGGCTTACAATGGTCAATGCAAGTGGAAGTAGTTTGTAAACTGTAAATGGCCTTATTAACTTCCTTGCGGTACTGGAAAGAAGCCCAGGTCTTTGCTAGGCTAAGTCTCAAGAGCTGAAGCAGGAACCCTGTTACACTTCTCATCATAGCAAATCAAGCTGTGTGGGAGATGCGTGATGCTCCTGAGACTCTCCTGACACAAGAATGTGATGGAAGATGGAATATTTGGAAAATATGTTAATTAGTCAGGGTTTCAACCGTTTGCTTATTCATTTGTCATGGTCAGAGACAACAATAGTCAGGTTTCCTGATAAAACCAAGTGGTTGCATGACTGATACACTGCTGTGCCTGGCTACGCTTACTGTCAGGGTGATAAAGCAAAGGGCACCCTTGCACTTTATCCTGCTTTTGGCTGATGGGCTGCTTGCCTTCTTTCTTTGATGCCAGTTCTGCAGCCACAGCAGTAGCACAGTTTCATTGGAAGGTCCAGGAGGAAACAAGTAGTGTTCAGACTCCTTTCTGGCTTAGGTGCTGGGACTTGGCAGTTTAGCTCTAGTATGTCAAAAGACCGTTGGGTGAGATGCTTATTTTCCCACCTCTTGATGGTTCCCATCTATCTTCCCTTTATTTTTTCTTCAGATCAGATGCCTGTAAATACTGAATACGATTGCTAAAAATTCTGTCTTATGTTAAACATCTATGCCACGTCTGTTACCCACCAGAAGTGCTATGAATATATATGACAACTACAAAATAGCATTCTGTCCTCAAAAATAATTTCACTTCTTATGAGAGCCAGAGTTTTGTTTTTAGCTGCCCAGGTAGGCAGCCACAACCATGAAGCATATGTTTCTGAGCTAAATTACAGGTACAACTCAAGATGCCTTCTGAGTTCTTGAGTCTGGTCCTCTGCTGTTGTAGCTGGTGCAGCCCCAGAGTTGCTCCTCAGTCGTGTACACCAGTACTTTAACCGTTTTTGTTAGTGCTTTGTTGTTGTTGTTGTTAATTGTAAAGCTGTTTTAGACTGTTGCAACTCTAATCAGTAAAAACCTTTTCTAATCACTGACCTAAACTTGTAGTTAATTTATACCTACTTGTCCTGCTGTAAGTGCCTTCAGGTGTCGGTTTTTTTCCCCTCTCAGTATTTACGGTTTTCTTCTCCCAGTATATTTAGGGAGCATCCTCTAAAGTGTTATCATTGATTTCTCTCCCTTCAGAACTTGTTCCATTGTTAGACTTATCAGCTTCCAGTTACCCAACTTGCTTTTATATTTTCCTTTCAAGTTCAACATTTGCTGTTCTCTAGCTGTACAGTAGCAATTCTTACATCAAAGGCTTATTTAAAATTCCCTGAAGCCAAATGAGTGACTTTGGAGGGAGCGGGCAGATCCAGCAGTTTACAACTGATGTGAGGTGAGCATTGGATCTTTTTGTCTATCGCATTTTATATTTCCTTGGTTTGTGGGCTCAGCGCAAGTCATAGCTGTCTCCTAACAGAACTTGTGTACTTCATGGTTGCATTTATTTTAAAATGTTTGTAATACAAGAATAAGGTTGGAAATGTGACATTTCTCTACAGAGAATATTGTAGTCTGAGAACATACCTCTGTAGTATTTCCAGTTTTGTTTTAGAAACTAATTTACTAGTTTATTACCTAATGTAGGAAATTAATTCTTGGGAAACAACAAAAGGATTGGCACCATGTAGTTTTATTATATAAAGTAATAGGAAAGTTTTCATGGGCAGGCATGTTTGGCTTAGGAAGTAGAACCAGATGAAATATTGAACTTCAACTTTGGCAGAATTCCAAACAAACACATATTGTCTGGAAAATTCTTGGGGAAAAAATTGCCATCTACAGCAGACAGACAGCATGATCTACATTGCTCATAGCCTCTAAGGCTGGAAGGAAGTCAGAGAAAACTGGGGATGAAGATACCAGTTATGGTGAATAAGAACCATTGTCACCTTCTTTTGAAATTTAAGCAAGATTTTAGTATAACCTTTTAATCTGTTTGTTTGTTGGCTTGAACAACTTGATACAGAAATTCTCAGTATGACTGACCAGAAGTAGAAGTCTTGTAATACTGGCATAATGAGAGTGCCTGCATTACTTTTAATTCAGTTTCTGGATTTAAACCAAACCTCTAAGCATTCCAAATGCTTTTCTACACCAGACCTAAACCGACATTGTAATATGGCTATTCTCAATTAGTCTAGTTGTTCTCCAACTTAGGGAACTTGCAAGAGTCAGGCTCTGTACTGAGCACTCCTAGAAGTAGGAGCTTGAGGTGTCTTAGCTGTTCTGGGGAGCTGTACTCGCACTTGGAGGAGAAATCAAGCAAACCTCAGGGTGTTCCAAAGAAGCTTGAAAGACTTCAGCTTACTCAGACTTAGTATTTTGTTTTTGCATTGGTAGATAATATCTGTCCTGTATGTGTTAGTTAATCGCTGATGTTTTAAATCCATACTAAAAATAATGTGTTCTAAATTTAAATAGATTCAGGAGGTTGAGAAGAAGCAGACAGTGAAACTGCACGAAAAAAGAGAGTCAAGAACAGACTTGTTTAATACGTAGTCATTGTTTTTACTGTTTGTCTTCTGCACTAATACTACGGAAAAGGTTTATACTGTTTGCTTTTCATCTGGGAATTCCAGGCAGACCATCCTGTTCTGTTCTAACGTGACATGTATAGCTCCACCTGCTTGATGTGTTTGTAAATAGGCCTAGAATTATTTTGGTGCTGATATGTGACATTTTACAGAAATTTTGAGTAAGTTCATGGAGCTCCTTGTGGGCTGTCCAGTGACAGCACTATATTTCACTGTGAGTGCCGATTTCCCAGAGTGAGCTCCTAACCTTTCAGAAGCATGTCCAGGGAGACCTGTCAAAGATCTAAACGCCCTTCTTCCTCAACTCCTTCCCCCATAATTTCCCCTTGTGGATATAGCTATCAAATCCAATACGGTTTTGGAAAAAAACTTTTGCAGCTTGTTCTATGGCAAGAGAAATGTCTCTTCAGAGGAGCTTTGAAAGTTGTAACTTGCTACCTTCTAAGCAATGTGGAAACACCTAACTTTGGATGTTTTATTGGCAGTGCAGGAAGTCTGGATTATGTTTTCAGGAAATTTAATAGCATTTTATATACCTGGAGAACTTGCTTTCAATGAAAGACTGCTGTAGAAAAAAAATTGAAAGCAATGTTGTTGTTATGGGAACCGTACTTTTCACACAATCTGTTTTCTTTCTCTTCCTTGCAGCAACTCGGAAGTCTCTGTAGAAATCTCTAGAGGAGAATGGCAATGTGGCTGACTTCTCAGAATCAGTGTGTAGATGATATGCACAATGTACTTGCGATCTGTCGTTCCCTAAACATTTGACTTTGCACAGGAATCTATTTCTATTTAAACACGTTGCACCCCTTGGCTATGGTTCAGATCTCTGAGCTGGCTGACTAGATCCCATGGAAGCCTCCTAGGTGCTATAGCAAGGTGAAACCTCCACTCAGGTAACATCAAGCATTCACTCGCCTGAATGTTACACATGCAAATTTGAGCAGGCTTTTTAAGCTGTAGATTGATGTGTCATGTGACAGGGTATCTGGTGAGATTCTGTTGCCTAAGCCATAGGGTTAATATGGGCTAATGCTTTTTCTCTTTTTTTTTTTTTTTTTTTGAATTAATACGGTGTCATGCAACTATAGCAAACAGTGTTGTGTAAAAGTGTTGAATTATGAAACCAAAGTTGGATTAAATCTGAACTTCCTAACAGAAAGTTCACTTAAGAAACAATTTCTTCCTCAGTGGAGTGTCACCCCACGGGCAGGAACACTGATTCTGTGCTCCCTTTCATCTTGCTAATATGTCCAATGATAAAAATTAGAGTTTGATCTGTGCACTCCCTGTGATCCTAGGCAAAGTACTGGTTCTGCCATCTGTAATAACAAATTGGAGCCTTCAAATATACTTAATTAATATAATAAAATATTTACTGTTCAAAATTTTAAGAAAGTAACACTGCTTTAATGCTCCTGAAGAAATACTTTTGTTGTTGTTAAAACTAAGTGGATAAATTGCTTGAGGCACCACATGCTTAGAGAATTGAGGCTAATGGAATAACTTCAGTTTTGTAGTGTTTCGCTAGCTGGTAGAAATAATCTAGAAAATGCTTTTAAGAGGCATGCTTTGTGCATTGTGGTTCCCTCTGCCTCTCTTTTTTTTTGTTGTTGTTGTGAAGAACTAAAATGCTTCCAGAGGTTTTATATTGTTCTTAAAAATACAACAGAATTTACAAAAAATTGCATTCATTTCAGAGGAACAAATTAGTTGCTTGATACTAGATTTTAGAAACTTTCAGTGGAGAGAAGAAATGCTTATCAGCACACTCTTTGCAGAAGGAAAGAAATTCTAAGTTAATTTAATTAGGATTTTGAGCTGATGCATGTGTGTGACAAAAGTGTGACCTGTATATGTGAATTTTCATTTCTTTATTTTGGGTGACTGAATCTGGAACTGACTCTGAGCTTGTGACATAATTAGTACAATAGTGCAAATCAGCCATTTTTGAAAAGAGTAATTTACTCCATATGCAGCTTCTCAGCAAGAGCCCTCATTAATCAAAGAAGGCCATGTACATCAAAGTGTTCCTTGCTTGCTACAACAACATCCATCATACAGCTAGTAAATGTGCTGTGGCAGGGTTTGATAAATATAATGCCTTTGATGTGCTGATAATTCTGTGTATTGGCATGCTGCTGCCTGGAACTCCCTGGGTGTGCACAAAAATCTAAACCAGCCCAGGTCTCTGTTCTCAAATTGTGCCTCGGCTCACTCCTAACTCTCTCAAAAGCCAGCTATGTCTGAAGTAGGACTCAGGTGTGTTTTCACTCTCACTTATGATTCAATGGAGCCAATTTCTTTATCTGTTTTTAATTTAGGTTCCCAGATGCTACAAAATTCCTTTGTGGATATATTTACGTATAGATGCAGCTTTAGCTGCCAAGAGCTTCTGTTTGAGGCACTTGTATTTAACATGGTATATTCATTATTCTGTATGAATGTGCAGTAGAGATTTAGTGTAAAACTTGTAAGAGACCTCCTATGATGTGAGAAGATAAGGCATAAATTGGTAGAGATTGGAAGGGGCATGGTCTTATGGAAAAAAATCATAAGCTTTGTTAGATGAAAATGAATTTGTCTTTAGGAGCTCAGTCCTTCAGGCATACAGAATGTGATCCATTCGTTTATATTAATCCACTGCCCTCCCTACAGTTTGTCTACTCCCAAAGTGAATGACTGAAAACTCATCTTCAGCAAATAATAAAAATGGTTACATATGAAGATTTGTGACTTGTCAGAGAGGGGAACTCAAATTTTTGCTCTGTTTAATGAAAATTGTGGTGTTTCAAACCTGAATCCATAAAGAATAGCAGCTGTGCACTGAAAAGCAGTACTGGTGCATTTTCAGTTACGCTGTTTACTGAATTACAGTTTGATTTACTGAACTATTGTTTAATGGAAGGACAAATTGCAAACTGGGAATTTTCACCCTGAATGTGTTATAGGTACAGTATGTCAAGTCCCTGTTTCTTTTGCTTCTTCACGAGCTGCACGAGCTTGCTTTCCACTGCTGCTCACGTTTTATTCCTAGAGTGGAGCATGAAAGCAAAGCAGGGAAGAGGCTTGGAGAAAAGTCTTTGCCCCCTGGGTGTAGCAGAGCCCCTCAGCAGCTGCCACGTCAGCCTGTAGTTTAGAAGAACATCTGCCATCCTTCCCTCCTCCATCGTATGTGGCATGTTGGGAGTTACAAGACCAGTGTAAGTGAAGATCCCAAAGCTCTCTCCTCCCCCTTTCTAGCCTGCTGGGTCCTACTTTACCTGCTTGGGCCTGTGGTGGCTCTTAAGTGGGATACATGGAAAGCTGGGGTTACATGTTACCTGCCAGTGCCACAAACAGTTTAATTTACTCGAGAGGTATCTGAAAAGAGAGGGAGGGATGGGGGGAGTAGAAGAGTGTCTCTATATAAGATCTCAACGGGCTACTCCTCTGGGAGGTTTAACCAACTTTTTTTGGCACCTCTAGGTGCTTTGAGCAAATTTTGTCTGCCTCGTGGTCTTAGTGGAAACTGGTGGGGAGGAGGGGAAATGAGAACAACTGATAGACAACAATTCTTTAGTCTTTCTGTGTTATCAGTGAGTCTTGATCCTTTTGTTAGGGCTTCTAGGTGTTACTACAGTGTGATTAATCGGAGGGCAGGAGAGAACCGTCTTGCTTTATGGTTTTATGGTCATGTCATAGTTAGGGGGGGAAAGCCTTTTGCTCACCCTGCTCTTGCATATGTGTTTGGTTCAACAGCATTTGCTAAGTGCAGTCCTCCTGTGAAAGTATGAGGGCTCCTGAATACCGAGAAGCTTTCCAATGCATCTCAATTACAATGCCAGCTGTGCTGAGCAACTGTACGCTCCTCCGTTGTTAACATTTGTAGAGTGTTCAATCATCCTCTAAATGTGTCATTTGTTATCTCTGATAGCTTGCAGTAAGAAAATATGGAAGGACTTCAAGCAAGAGTGCATGTGGTTCATAAGCACCCAGAAAGTGTTGAATGTTTGCTTCTCCTTTGATTAGGTTTTTTTTTTAAAGCTAAGCAACAGTTGAGTTATAATTTAAGTAAAACTTAACAGATCTTTTAAAAAATACAGTAGAAATTCTAAAGGAGGCCTGGCTGTAACATACTCAAGTTATACTCCAGGCAAGCCCATAAATGCACGTCAGTGGAAACAGTGGTATTGATGGAGAAGGGTAACCTAGGCTAGATGGTATCCTGAAAGTTGTGGGCTGTGTGCTTGCTGCATGCTTGTTATGGTTGGAATATAACTGGAAAAGCACAAATACTAATGCTGTGACTCCTGCATTTTGTTAGTTTGAATATGCATGTCTGATGTGCAAAGTAGGAAAAACTGAGTACAGTGTGCTGCTTGCGTTATTGCTTCTCTGTAAGGTAGCTCTCCAATTAAATATTAAGGTATTATTAAAGTAATTAAAATAGTCAGAATAAGGATTCACTGGAGTTTTCTCTGGCTTCTCTCTTTCTTGTTGTGATCTCTGGTGTTCTTGCATGCTAACTTTGACATTGAACTTTTTAACGGCAACTGACTAAACATCCCTGAAATAGTTGGGCCTCTGCTAAACAATGTATTTATACAGATAATTGATTAAAAACATTTGTCTTGTACCACTGTGTCATGTAAAAGTAAATAGGCACTATAATTGTGTCCTATGTGTGTAGGGTTACCAATACTAAATACTATAGCAATAGGTAGCATCGAGTAGAAAAAAGGAATGAAGTTGTATCTACCAGATGACTAAAGCCCAGGTCTCATAGACATGCAAATAGCCTGAATAGTCTCTGCTCCACCTGAACAGGCTGGAAATCAACATGAGGCTTTGGCAGCTCCTAATCATATAATCATAAATGAAATCAAATGTGCTTTTATCAGCTCTGTTCTGAAGGCTGAGGTGCTGGGGTTTGTTTATTTTTCTGATGATAACAGGGTAGCTTAAAAATCATACAAGAAACACCTATCTCACCCTTTCCTGTTCCATCCCCTCCCATATGCTTATAAATACCTTCTTGATTGGCATCCTAGTTCTGAATAAAACTAGGAAAAGCCAGGTCCTTTTCGCTTTAGACACAGTATCTGAAGTTACAGCTTGCTCTTTTGTCCTTCCAGATAAAGCTACTGAATTACTTAAAAATTGCCTTAAAGACAGTAATGGGTACATTAAAATGGTATCATTTTGAAACTGTGTAACATCTGGAGAAAGATATTCCATTTGAATGTAATAATCTAGCTAAACCATGATAAAGGTAAAAATGTTCTGACCTACCTTCTCTTTTTTTAATAAATTTTAAAAGCATAGAGGTTTAATGTTACTCTGTCAATCATTCAATTTAAATAAAGCCCAAACTCTAAGATTTTGAAACCCTGAGGAGTCACAAAAAGTGTAGCCGTGTAAATTGTTTGACACTGACAGTGCCTTTGCCTTATCCCAACTAGTTTGGTAACTTGTGAGACCAACGTAACAGTCTGTCAAAGCCAGGAGAACCAGCGGATTCAATTAAGCAATGGTCTCACATAAATATATTAATATGCACACTATGACTAAGCTTTTCAAAAGTGACAGGTGATCTTTTTTTTCATTATCACATTTTTGATTGATTGATTAGCAGGGATAGCTGAGTATCCATCCTCAGAAGCTGGGTCTGCTTCAGGATGTGAGGTATGTCCATGAACACAAGAAATGAGTCATTCTAAACCGGTTGATTACTTTTGTGTTTGCCTGTCCTGCCCTGGTCTGTAACCCTGGTGCTAGGGAGTGTGCCATCCTTTCTTCAGATGGCGTGCAAAGTGCATTTCATACGTTGGAAAAGTGGCCTTTATTCTGCTTTGTCACAACCTGAGGAGAGAGGAAATCATTTATGAGGAGGAACCAACTAACTGTGAGAAGCAGTGGGCTTTTTGGAGAAACTTGAACATGGACAGAATATGGCAATTACATTGCTAACCATGTTTCTTGCTGTTGTAACGTTCACAGGGTAAAAGATCCAGTGAAAATTGTCTTCTATTGAATTTAAGCCTTGTATATGCTATACACAAAGGTGTATAGCAATGAAAAAATGCAACTTGAATTCGTATATCAAAATAGAGAATATGATTGTTTTTCTTTACTAATTTTAAACTGTCAACAGTGATTTCCTGAATTTGAAGCAAAGAAACTACTGATCAAAGTTTTTCCTTTGAGTGATATGACAGCAGCCTGATTCTTGTCTTTTTTTTTTTTTGATAATGAATATTTTATCATGATCTGTGCATAACAGAACACCACCTATTCACAGTGCAGCAGACACACGTTCATCAGTATATTGAGTCTGGCTGTTCAGTGCCAGGTTCTGGAGATGCCAGACAATTCCAAACTTCTGCTGTATAAAGAGCATTCATTATTATTACTTACCTACTTTACAGGCAGCATGCAAATTACCACAGTTGCAATCAATTTTTGCCTCTTTCTTTGTGAGACTTTCCCCACCCACAATCTGGCAGGCACACGCCAACCTAAGAGAGTCTATCAGGAAAATACAACAAACTTTATCCTGTGAGGTGGGGAGCATTCCCAATTGCAAGGCACTGGGTATCATGAACTCCAAGTGAAAAATCATTCATCAGAATTATTAGCTTTTCAGTGATAATTTTTTTTTTTTGTGCCTGTACCTGTATTTACTCTGCTCTTAATAAGTCTTTTTTTTTTTTTTTTCCTGCCCCAAAATGCCATACTCTGAGCATGGGGACTCTCATACTACTGGCGGGGAGAAGCTGTGGCACCAAAACCTGTTGTTTATTCTTGGACATTTTAAAAGCGTGATTCAAAATCTTTTCATTTGTTTTCATTGGTCATGAAGCATTTTGAGTAGGGCCACTAAGAGTGGCAGCTACACTACTCTTTTAGTTCACATCGGGGTGTGCTTGCGAAGGAAATCTCCCAATTTTTCCCTTAGTGAGCTTTGCTTTGGGAGCAGACATGAAATATGTGATTTGGATACTTTATAGATTAACCTTTCCTGGAAGATATTCTCCAGGAGCGTGCATAATGCGCCGCAGTCCATGGGATTAGACTGAAGCTAGTTCTGAGTTCTACACACACGCACACGAGTGCCTGGGCCTCGGTACTAGCTGCTGCCGTCAGATCCGCGCCTGCTGCTCTGTACTACTTGCTAATGTAAATGAAGTCTAAGTCCATGAGTTGTGAAGATCTAGGATCATGTTTAATTTCTTCTTTAGTGTCTTTTTGAAACTGAGATAAGGCAAAACTAGGTAGAGGTGAAAATATCTTATAAATTCCCTGTCTATAGTTCAGGTAACATGTACCTGAGCAGCGAGAATTCAGTATTGGTCAGATCTCGCTTGAGGCTATTGCAACAGATTTTTTAAAAGTAGGATGATCTAAAATATAAAAGAAAAATAAATTGTATGAAAAGTGTTAGAGGATAGCAATCTCATAGAAAATATTAAAATACAACATTATTTGTCCAACTGTAACTGTCGACCTATTTTGCCAAATTATATTACACTGGCATGAATTTACAGAGCAGGAGACTAAAGTTTATGGCTCATTAACAATAACAGTTGTACACCTCCACTGTAATTCCTGAAAATGTATTTTCTCCTTTAGTACTGCATATACTGTGTGGAATGACAATAATTACAGAAACTAATTGAATGAGATAGTCATAACTCTAAAAGTCATATTACTCGTTTCAAAATGGTTTATTTCCTGAAATAAACAATCTTTACGGAGTGAACAGACATAACATGCCTTTAAGTTTATTAAACTCATTAAATTTCCTTAAATATGTTGACAAGTGAATGCTGTGCATTTAATAGAGGGTATAGATACATGCAAGTATGACATTCATAAAAATTAAAATCCTTAAAATGAAGTTTCAGTGGAGCAGTTTTTCTCAAAAGTTTGTTTTTCTATAGCTAATGGAAAACAGGATAAGTTTTTAGAATTTAATAGCAAAAGTTTGTTGAAAAATGAAATCTATGTTTTTGTCCTTGTAAGGGCACAAGTAATATCCTCACCCAATGGAGGTTTTAATGATTGCATGGTGAAAGCAAATCAATCCTTCCTCATTAACGCAGTTATACTCCCTCAGCAGTTGTCCCTTCAAGCGTGCAGTTGCAGGTTTGAGGAAAACCTCCAAGTTCTGAAAACAAGGGATGTGTATGCACACGCATCACCTCCCTCTCTCCCCAGATCTTGCAGTAGCCCATAGAAGACACCCTCAAACAGGGTGTTGGACCTTCCTGTGCTGAAGGTGGAGGGACCAACGGCAGCACTTCAGCAAAGGCTCCGCGCAGCGTGAAGCAGCCCAGGAGAGCCCTGGTGCCTGGGGGGCAGCTGAGCCCTTCTTGGAATCACCACTTAACTTTGGAAGAAACACCTTCTGAACGTTTTGTTTCACTATCATGTTGTGGAGGCCCTTGCAGCAGAAAGACACAACTCTTTTCATGCCTTAGGTGGAAGATGACTGTAGGTTGAGGTTTTAGTGAAGAGGAGGTAAAAACTTACTTTTTATGGCATTATAGGGAGGAATGTGAAGGAGCTGTTGTACGGACGAGTTCCTGCAGTGCTGTGTGTGGAGCACAGAAAATGCTACCCTGTAGTTCCTGCTAGAAGAGGAGTGTGTAGTGGAGCATTGCTTGATGAACGCGTGGTTGGGGCTGGATGAGCCCACCTTCACTCTACAGTTATCTTCAGTATTTTGGGTTTTACATTTTTTTTTTTGCTGAAAAGGTTTGGGAGTACATCAGGCAATCCTAATTCTGCACTAGGTTTTGAGGTTTTTTTAACTGCTGAGTCTTGCTTTTTTTGTTGTTGTTTTAACAGAGGTTGAAGGGTTATTTGTAGGAGTTAGTAATGATTTCAACAATTCTAATTTCTAATTTCCAGAGGTTGCTTCCTATTTCAGTTGAAGATGCTATATATGAATTGATATGCTGTGGTTTAACAGTAGTGGACTACAGTAAAACAGTGTAACGCATAATATGTTTGCATATAACGCAGTCCTACTCTTCCCACTGCACAGGTCTGAGATTATACTTGATTGTTGCTAGTAGTGCACTCATTTTTTAACGCATTGGGTTTTTTTCAAGCCTCTATTATTTTCGAAGATTTTGGTCTGATTGCTTACCTGCAATATGCTTACTGTAGGTGCGTTATCTTCAGTAAATGGGAGCCCACATTTAGTATAAAGTAAAAAAAAAATTATCTTTAATCAACAGTTATTTGCTTTGCTCCATTTTGTAGGTTTTTTATTTATAAAATAATCGTGTATTTCCTCCTCGTGGAGAGTCTCTTAATACAAACTCTTTTACTTGGGGAATCACTTTCACTGACATTGATGCTGACAATCTTCATCAACATTCATCCACTGTGTCATATAAAACAAGGTGATAAATGTACCCTTGCACTCTAGGGTGTTACATGTACAAGCATTTTTCTCCACTTTGCTTTCTTTTACCAGTCACTGTATCTCTGGACTGCAAAACCTAATTGCAGTGTCTTCTGCTCTCCTAAACAAGCTCATTTTTCTCCAACCTAACCCATCAGAGATGCTGTCAATCAATGAGAATCATGTCACACACAGATCAGGGTGGCAAAGGGCTGCAGTGTTTAGGCTATTCACAGGAAATGCTTTAAGACATTTTGCAAGAAAACCTAGATTTTTCTATTTGCAGTCTTATCAGATGAATCCTAAATTTTTATCTGCTCTGTGTCTTCAACAACAAATTGTAAACAAAGCAGATAAATGCTACGAATAGGTCTGTGTAAGGCAACAAAATAATCCAAGGCTAAGAAGGTATTTCGTCCTAATAATTTTAAATATTGTACCTGGATACAGCCAATTTCCCTGTCATATCACAAGTGACTGTAATGGAATCTAATAACCATTAGAAATATTACTTTGCACTCTCCCTGTATCTAAGGGGGACAGAAACCTAAAAGCAAGTGGATGGGTCAAAATAGGGTGATTTTGACTCAAACGCATTGGCTACCAGTACTCATTATAAACAAAATCTGTCAAATCATTTCACTAATAAGGGTGTATATCTTATTACAGCCTCAGGACAGTAGTAACTTATTCTCTGACATATTATGTGAATTTTATGTGCCTACTCTATAAAAAGCACACAGTTTCCACAGCAGTTTTGATACTTCTATGATACATGATGTGACAGCATGTACCATTTTTCCTTCTTCTGTGATAAATTGTCCCCACCACTCACACTCAGATGCTAGATTTGTGCTAGAAATCACAATTTTATTTTTATGTCACTAAAAGCTAGTATCAATAATTAGGCTTCAATGTTTGCTCTGGCAAGAATAGCTTCTTTATCATTATTGCACTGCTTCATTACTTAGGTTAGCAATTTTGAAACCATAAATCAAGAATGAAAGGATGAAGTCTAAGAATTGGTTTAGAAAGCATTAGGGATAATCCCACACTTACAGGAGGAAGAGGTCCCATATTAATGTTGAAAATTTGCTAATGGGGGGTGGGTCATTTAAGACTATCTCTCCCCATTTCTTTGTCTCTGACCAGCATTTACACATACCTAATCAAGAGGCATGAAAGAAAGGCATGAAACGGCTCCTTGCCTTGGTGACTAGTGGCATCTCACTACATCTCACTAATATAAAAGCATTTTGGCAGAAAAAACTACTCAAAATATTTCAGCCTTGTTTGTTCTATGCATATAGAAGTATCTCTTCCTGAATTTCAGTCTGGTGGACATTCCGAGTCGCTTGATATCTCTCTTGAAACGTATCACAGAGGACTCTTGCACTAAGAGCGTAACTCACTGAAGTGTCATTATAGCAGCTTTTTGTTTGGTAAAAGACAAAAAGACCTTTCTTTGAAAGCCTCTCGTTGGCATGGGTAGCTCATTGAGTGAGGACAGGGTAACTGAAACAGGAGACGTAGTAGTCTTGTAGGCTTGTAAAACTAGGGCCCCAGACAAGAGGACACTGACCATCTACTACCTGTAAATATGGCTTCCATTAAAATTTAGTGCCAAATCATACAGAAGCGTCATCAGGTGTGTCTGAGTTTAGATCCCACTATCTCCTGCAGTAGTTGAAATTAATTGTTCAGGTTAATTTTTCTGGGAGAAACTTTTTATAAAGTGAACAGACTGTAGATTGCCAAGCATGCCCACTGTTGCTTCACTTTTAGTTAGCTTACTGTGTGCTTTCAAAGTTACGTGTCAACGTGGGTAGAAATGAAGCAGGAATAGGAAAGACATTCACTGCTAATGAATGGGATGTTAACCTTTGCAAGGAGAGTTTGTTTATCACATTTCTGTAGTTCTTGTATCTATTTTACTGTTCTACTACTCAGTGTATTGATGCATCAGAATTTTGAGACTGTTCAAGGCTTAATTTTTTTATCTGTAAGAAATGAACTTTGTTTTGGTTTTGCTTTGTGTGGTGACTTTAGTTACAGCATCTCTCTATCTGTAAGGTTTCCAGCAGTATGGAAAGTGAATTAGCAAGGGAGTTCGGTAGATGTCTAACCCAAAGGACAGCTGAATCCCAAAATAGTGAGTAGGGCTGCAGTAGGGTACCAAGGCTGAAGAGGAATCATGTACCCACTGTGGGCACGGCTGAATTTCTTTCTCTGTAAAGCAGATTTTAAACACGTGTCTAGCGCTGTCCATGTTAGTAGCCAGTGTTGTTCTGAACAGATCAATGTTTGTTTGTAATAGATCATATTAAGGGTAAAATATGAGTTTGCATAAAAATCTCATTGTTTGATGTTATTGAATTATACAGTATAGAAGGTACATTGATTTACAGGTGTAATATACTGTTATGTCAGAGAGCTGTATTGGTTTCTGTTAAGTATATTTTGAGTGAAAATTACTGAGTCTACATAAATATATGGATTAATTTGTAGGGAAGTTGGAAGCTTTAGATTTATGTTGATTTTTATGTACCAAAAAGCCTTGTTCCATAGCACACGCCAGTAATATTGCTTTACATTGGTTTTTGTATTAAAAAGAAAAGTTGATCATCTCTCATTTATTGATTTAGCAGTTAATTGTATTGCTTTTACAAAAACGTCTCAAAATAGAATGTAATCTTATTCTGATAGGCTAACACAGATTGCAATTTATGAAAAGTGAAACAGGCGGAACTTGTCAGCATTATTATTGCCTTTATTCTAGTTGCAAATACAGTCTTGTCATATTATTTTTCAGTAGAATAAATGCTCCTAGCAAAAAAATTTAACGTGACCTTGCTATTGCGTAATCCTGACTAGTTAAACATCTTTTGCGGTTTCAGCTACTAATAATAATACTTTTTTTTCCTGGTGACCTAGAGAAAGCTGTTGAAAAGGTTGGCAAATCTCCATTAAACAAAAAGAGACTGGGGAAAATTGAGCTTTGGAAATATAGTCCACACACTGTTTTTGAAAATATCCCTTATTTCTTGTTCAGTTATAGGTATCTTTATGGAGACAGTGGGGCTGTGTTCTAGGTGGCATTATAATACATATTAACAGTCTCTTTTTGCTGATGGTGTGGGTTCGAGCTCTTGCTATTCTTGAAGCATTTTCCACAAGGGCAGGGCAAGCACAGAGGAGGAGGACAGGGAAAGAACAGTGACGAAGGAATGCAGCTCCTGTCCCTGATGCTGACACTCGTTTATAAACCTGGTACAGGAGAGACACCCCTCTCCTGGTCGGAGGTACCAGTGCCCTGGGGAGTGGGTTTGGGAGAGTGCTGTGAGAGCAGCCTGAGCGCACAGGCATTTAGGGGAGGGGGCACAAATGGAAAACAGGGCTGGCTTATTCTCTGGCATGACTTGAAACTTTTGTGAACTTACAACCAGCTATTCCAATTAATTCATTTACCTTAGCTTTGGTCTTGCATCATAGCAATATAAATCCTGGAAAAACAGCCTGCTTCTGTCTTCTGTTCCATTTCTTGTTTTCTTTTTTTATGGATTTTATTTTTTTGGGGGGTAGGGAATGGTGGGACATTGACCAATATTATTCTTGTTAAAATTTAATCCGTCGTCTCTTGGTAGCAAAAGCCCTTCACCTTCCCTTGTTTGCATTGTACTCTCTCCCTGCATATGTGCTAACATGGTGGTAAGCTTGTTCCTCTGCACCGTTTGCAAATGCAGTTTAAAAGAACAATAAACTGTAAAACGATAGATTGCGTTATCTGAGGAAAAAAATTACCTAGGCAGACAATGGGGGTAATTGGGCAGAGCTACATCGAAGCCTCGGTGAATTCCTGAACTTTGCTTTGTTAGACAGAAAGGCAACACCTGAATGGTTTGGTGTTGATTTTTATCACTTTTCTTTTTCTGTGAGAAGAAATTTTGTTGATATGCAGTGATCTAATCCTTTCCTTCTGTTCTGTCTGCTGTGCTTGCATCTGCCCCACCACTATAATAATTTTGCCAGTACACAGAGCTATGTAAACTAAATGATTATTTAGCAGTTATTAGAAAGCTTATTTATTATTTAATAGAGGCTTAATGACATATTTAATCAAGTTTTTTTCCTGTATGTAAAATTCCAGGTTGGCATGATCTTTCAAATTCAGCCAGGCATTGGGGTTAAATGGGAAGCTGCTGAGAAATTTTAAAGAAAAAGTAGTTTGAACATAAGAAGACTAATTTGATAGAAGTCAACCTTTTTTCTGCTTTCATTAGATTCGGATCTGCTTTAATAATGTAATTTCTATCTTCAAAGTGTTAGAAACCCCAGAATTCATTTTTTTTATAGTACATTTATGGATTAGATGCATCCACTTAATTATCTTGGTAGTTTTCAGTTCCGTGCTATAATGAATTCAATCTGCAACTATTGAGAAATGACAAATCAGAAGTGACAAGTATTGATCAAATATTTTCAGCAATCAAATTTTTTCAAGCAAAACTGAAATGTGAAAAGTGAAGTGTTTTTGTGGATCATATCTCTTTTCAATAAGTTTTTCTACGGAGAAAACTCTAAAGATTGCATTTGGTCTCTTTTTGTTACGATTAATTTCATTTTGACTTTTTTGTAAAGTGAAATCAATACAAATACCTTACGAATCATTATAATATCATTGAGTGTGCTACACGTAAACCAAATTATATACATGTAGATCAAGGAACTGCATGGTAAAATGAAACCCAAACAAATAACTGTAAAGCAACAGGCTGGCTGAGATCTCACATAAGCCACCATGTTTCATTGACAAAGCAATATATTTAGTAGACAAAATAATATGTAACTCTAATGAGGTGTTTAAGTTTCAGTCCATGTTTCACCTTGTAGTATTTCTGTTTTATGAATGAACAGAACCATTAAATTAAAAATGAAATGAGGTGGTAAATCATTGATTTGGTTGTATGTGAAGGTGTCGTATGCCTCTGGATTTTTCTGAAAAGAAAAAAAAAATCTTGCAAAGCTGTTCTACAACTGTTATCTCAGCTTGGCTATTTGCCTTTTATTTAACTAGAACCTCATTCCTTCTTTAAATCTGATCTCCTGGAAATCAACAACAAACAGTCAGGCACTCTAACTAAGGATGGTTTAGCTTAATGGTCAGGTAGCTCCAACCACCGGAGCATTGGTTATCTCATTGCTTTGTTAAGGAGCGGCACTCTCTGGTGTTCCAGAGATCTCCTCTATTTTCCTATGTAATGGTTCCAACTTTTCCAAGGATTCTGGCTGCTTTAGAAGAATCAGAATTTGAATTTTACAACATTAGGCAGATCATATGTGTAATTAGACAGTCAAGGTGTGGCTGCACTTGCAAATATCCTGGTTGACACTCATAGTTTCACTTGTTGTGCAGTGACAAGTTAGTTTGGCCCATGGTTTCAGGAGTGCAGCAACTGGTCATCTTCCAGCCAGGGCTTGTTCTCATACTGTCCCTTCAGAACAGCCCAGTCTTAGGGCCTCCCTGTAAACTGATTGCTATAATATTGAATTCTTCATGGGTTTAAGGGCATAGTGGCATGAGTCTGATTTCAAGAAGTGTCTGAGGCCTTGCTAATGCTGTGATTATTCAGAGGGAGCACTAAAATGGAAACTTCACACAATTCTGATCGGAGTCAGCATATTGAAACCTTTAGGCTGCACAATGTTCAGAATTTCTGGTTAGGCACAGCATGGTAGAAGAGAGTCTTAAAGCCTAGGCTTAATAACTTGCTGTCTACCTATTTCTTCAAATACCTGCCATTGTGCTAATATTCTACTTCCGTTTGAGCACTTGAAAGATAATGTGCCGGATCCTGTTACAGTAGGTGACACTGACAGGAAAAAGCAGTGTGCCCTTTCTTTGGGCAACTGATCTCTAGGCAAGTTGCCATAACTCTTAAGTAGTTCCCTTTCAGCCTTCAAATCTGTGTGTCTTGCTGGAATCTGCGTCTTCAAGACATCTCTTAAATCAAATGTACTGTCAAAGAACCAAGAAGTGAAACCAAGAAACACCTATTTCCTGTGTGAAAAGCGGTCATTGTCTTCAGCTTGGTAGTGGCCCTAGGTGAAAACCATTGTGAGAAACCTGTCAGTCCTAATAAGGCTGTTATTGCACCTGGCTTAGTTCTCTGTCTTCGAGTTTAGCTTCAGAGCTGCTCAGTGGCCTCCAACAGATCACACACAAATCGTTCCATCCAGGTAATTTTTCTTTTTCTGCTGTTAGAATAAAGGCACAACAGTTCTCTACAATTGTAGCCTCCATAACATTTAAAGACTTCTTTAGGGTCAGCAGCCACAGAAGTGAGAGGATTCGTATGAATTTTTGTGGCCTCAAAGTCTGCAACTGTCATCTTTAAGTGAAATGGAAACGAATGGTACTGTCTGCTTTCGGAAAAGTTTTGATGGGCATAAAAACCAAAACCCCTTTCTGCCATGAAACCCCAGTAGTACTGGCCTCTCCAAATTACTTCTAGTATTGCAGCTGGGTTAGTCAGTTACGGTACTACAGCCTGTGAAATGGTAGAATTTACATTTGAAATAGCAACTACACGATCAACTTCAAACTTAATGGGGAGACTCTGAACTTCAAAGTTTTTGTTCTTTTTTCATTAAGTCAACTGGATTAAGAGAAGATCTTAACCTCTCCCTAGTATCTTGCACACTAAGGGTTATTCTGTCACTGATACATGTGGCTATTGGAAGTAGACTTGATTAAACATGTGGTAAGGATATTGGTGACTGAATTTCTACATATGAGTGTGTGTACTTGCATTTCAGCTTTCCCAAGTTCAAGATCTCTTTATGTTCACTTTCTCTGAGCAGCAAGGCCTGAGACTTCGTATTCATCATTCAGGTTTTGATGTCCAAATCGTCAGGGCCCAAGCTGTGAAAGGGAACTGACTTTACCTCTGAAAACCAGGCTCTCTTAAGTGCCTAAAAGCAGTCACTGTGGGAAACTTGAGCCTGAAACAATAAATCTTTACTGATACAGAATGACCTGCGAGTAAGTTAGCGCTGTGTACTGGCTCGTAAAATGTATGGTGGATGCATGAGACATGACATTTTTGTTCTTTCGTTTCCTGACTGCGCGGTCTATGTACTTTGCTGTCACGCAAAGAACTTCAAATATGCACATGCTAAATGGTGTATTCCATTCAAATAAATTGCAGAGAGGATCGTGTAATTTACTTGCACTTTGTAACTAAGCAGTCTGTGGAGACAGAATAATTTGCTGAAAGGAAGAACAGGTAATTTTGAGTGGCAAAGTCAGGAAAGGCTCTTTTGCATGATGGTTCGTGAACAGAAAATGACAAGATCTGTTGCAAATCTTCTTTGCTTTTGTTTAGTACAAAATAAAAGGCTGGTTGTTCTGAGTTGATATACTTACCGAACTGATTTCTGACAGTTGGATACCTTTAGCTTGTTCCTCAAAGGCTTAGAAGTCTGGTAACGTCCTAACCGGGAATTGTGAAAAGCGGGGGCTATAAGGTAGTTTACAACTTTCAAAATTTACTCTGGCTTCTTAATTTTTAACATATATGTTCTCTTCCTAGGAACATACTGAAAATACAACATACTGTGAGATCTGTGTACATACAGTTGGTCTTAAGCTTTGTAGCACCCCAGTGCAGATCTGGGGTGGTTCTTTTGTGGAAGAAGTGTGCCTGTCTCCTGTACCACTGGGCCTTGTCGTTGGCGTGACGTGGCCTGGATTCGCCGAAAGGGGCTAAGTTACCATTTCTTGCTCGTTTTTCCATTGGAGGTCACTTACAGTCTTTTTTTCCCCACTGTTTGAAAAATGCTTTGCGAGTCTGTAAAGAACCTCTGAAATGAATTACAATGAGGTCAAAAGAAATAAAATGAGCTTGTTACTATGATGGCTGTTGAAAATTTATGAGACCTGCTTTGTGCCAGCAAAACAAACTCAGCTGCCTTCTGCCTATCTGCAAGAAAAATGCCTTTTGTAAAAAAAACAAAACAAACAACAACAACAAAAAACCCCAACCAAACAAACACCCACCACCAAGAAATCTTACATTAAGTGCAAAGGTGTGGGAACTTCTCAGCTGGAACAGCTGTTAGATTCTTCATGCTTCAGTGTTCCTTTTTCCTCAGACATCATTAAAGAGCTCTTTCTGATTTGGGTTGTCTTTCTAAGGAAGCCCGTTCAAAAATCAAGCAGAATCCATTCACTCATTTAAGAAAAAAAAAATAAAACAAAACCCCAAGCCCAAAATGATTTGCATTGATTGATAAAATCCTAAAGCAGGTATTCTGTGATCACTTATCCTATGATAATCCATTTATATTCAGCATTGGAATATTGTGAAAATTGGGGCCTTGCTGTGAAAAGAGCCACATAAACCCATGCTAGCATAGTCCCTGTCTTGAAGGCAAAATGGGCATAGAGGAATGGGAGGAAAAGGGTGATTACAGAGGGAAGCGTACAGACATAAAGTGACTTAAGCTTAACATCATAGCAGGAATTTGTGCCAGAGCTGGGAGCTGTAGGTTTTCTGAACTCCAGTCATTGTCTTTGTCATGGGGTTATCTAGTTTTCTGAAGATGTACATTTTTTTAGTGAAAAATATTATTTATGTGTCAATATGTTTACTCAGTTCCATTCATGTTTGCAATGCTAATATTACTTTTATCATTTTAATCCTGCTGAATGGATGCTTACCACTGTGTCCAAGATCCAAATTATTACAAAACAATTTTTGTCTTATTTTCCTTTGAAAAATCCCTTAAGGTCAGGGTTGAGGCACAGTGGTGAAAGTAAGGAAATCTAGTTCTGCCATTGCTTGTGTTGCCTGTGTTTTGCAGATATACTGCTATATCCACAACCTTTTTCCTGGGATTTCAAATGAAACCTAAAGAATGGCAATGTGCTTTAGAAATCTTGAAGATCAGTTTGCTTCAGAGATCACCCAATCAAAAAGGTTGGGATAGTCTGTAGCTTTTAAGGGAGGTTACTGTATTGGCTCTGATTTCTCCATACAGTGTAAATAGAGTGTTTGATGCTGCAGCACCTCATGTATGCTGGCTGGTATCATAGACATAGATGCACCCAGGTCTGGTTGGGATGGAGTTAGTTTCCCTCATAGCAGCCTGTATGGTGCTGTGTTTCTGATTTGTGACCAAACAGTGTTGATAACACACCAACATTTCATCTGTTGCTGAAGAGTGCTTACGCAATGTCAACATCTTCACTGTTTCTCACTCTGCCACCCTCCAGCAGGTAGGATAGGTGTGGACAAGAAGCTGGCAGGGGACACAACTAGGACAGCTGACTTGAACTGACCAAAGAGATATTCCACACATATAACATCATGCTCAGTGGTAAAACTGGAGGGAAGGGCAGTTAGCTTTGACCAGCAGTTTACAGCACCATCTTCAACGTCCCCCGTTTTATTGGTCGGTGTGTTATCAACACTGTTTTGGCCACAAATGCAAGATGCAGCACTATGAAGAAAACTTAACTCCATCCCAAACAGCTCCAGTACAGTTTGTGATCTCAGCTTGTCTTTGCTGAATGCAAAGTTCTGGGGTAACACCCCTGGCTCATGTGAACAAAGAAATGCACGGCAGTTAGAAGTGCAGGACCGGTTGGGGGAACAAAACCAATAAATAAACAAAAAGCTGTGTACAAGCTTTTAAATGAAGTGTCCTAAAACTAGCTTTGTGAGGCATGTGGGGCTTTCTTGGTAGATTACTGTTATTCTACTTCATAGCCAAAAACCACTCATTTGTTTTCTGAGCCTACTTGCAGAAATGAATTAGAGGAAAGGGTGGAAGAGAATGGGGAAATTAGATCTGTGAAATAGTTATTATACACAAACTGGGTCTTTTTTGGTATTCTTTTTTCATTCTGTTCCACTTATAATGTGATCAAATTTCTGTCTCTCCAGCTGATGAATTCAATTTCATTAGAAACTCAGTTTTCTGAAACCAATGTCCCTTTCTCCTCACCTTTGAAGCTTCCTCTTGATATAATTCATTTACACGTTTGACTGTTTATTTCCTTCATTGTCCTTTTTTATCTGTCTGTGTTTCATTCTCTTACTGAGTCCCAACAGGACCCATTTTTCCCCACAAGGTCTATATCAGTACAGTGCCACCGGTGCAAGACATTCCAGTGATGTATTGCACCTATACATCATCAAAGCAACAGGGTTTTGATAAACAGCTTTCTAATACATCATTAGATCATCACTGATGGCACTTTGATGATGTATTATATTAGTACATCATCAGAGCACTGTCATTCCAGTGATGTATTTATAAACAGATGGTGCTGTCATGCAAGAAAGAAGGGAAAGCAGAGGAGAACATTTCACTCTGTTACAGTACAAAATGTGTCCCCCCCCAATCATTCAATGAGATTCAAGACAAAGACCCTGTGAAGGCATAATTGTCTCATTAGGTGTGCTGGCTGTAAGTCCATTGACTTCTCTTTCCCAGCACCTGGTAAGCAGGCAGATAATCCTTTTTGGCCGAGAGCTCTTTGAAACATATTTTCATGTTCGTTGTCACTCAGTCATAAAGTTAGGGTTATATATCATTTTTCATAGTCGCATGGTTGCATGTATAATTAAAATAAATTCTATTTTATATAGATGTACTAAAATTGTGTTTCTAGGATAGGGTGTTGTGTTCAAACGTTCAAGTCAGGAGACGCCAGCAGCAGCAGATGTTCTTGTCACACCACTGGACATTAAGTGTTTACTCTAGAAGCTCACTAGAATGTTTTCCTCTAATTCCGTAGGATTGTTTTTTCCCCTCAAAGCCATCTTTTTGAATGAGTTTGAAGCCACAAGACAATGTATTGATGAATCTCTGATGCTCCTAAGAATAATTTTGTTGTGAAATACCTGTACTTGTTAAGCAATCTTCCTCTGTAGTAGGGGCAAAATTTTTGGGGTACAAAAAAAAAAAATAGAGCAAGTTATCATTTTCGTTTTAGGAGATAACAGATCTTGTTCTGTGTAGTATCATACCTGCTAAGATAATTATTGAATTTACAGCCAGTATCAACCGTTTTGAAAGCTAGCTGTTAAATAAACTCTCTTCTGTTGCTATTTCCCCTAAATGAATAGCATCATCAACACTTCCATTTGCTGGTTTTGTGCATCTGTTGCTCTTGTATTGTCTTGCTGAACTGTACTAGTTTAACTACTTTTGCTGAGGAAGTTTTTTATGTTTCTTTTATAGGTGAGGAAGATAAGGTGAATTATCCAAATCACACGGCTGTGGGGCTGACAAACTCCAAATACTCTCAACCTTGGTCCACGAGCACAAAAGACGCAGCAGGTAGGCCAGTTTTATGCTATGATGTATTTACAAAGCTATGATTTGGGATGACTGTGGTGAAATATGACCAAAGTTCTTATCTAATGTTGAACGTATGTTTTGGACATTTGATTTTCATACACTTTTGGTAGAGTTCTCCCTTTCTCCAGTTAAAAAGGTGAATATTTTTAGGAGGACATTTTTCAAGATTCTTTACAAGATATTAGTCATGAAAATGAAAATTCTGTCCCCACAAAAGATATGCTTGCAAACATAAAATATATATATATAAAATCTATATAAAAACAATTATCACAAAAACATGTATTCCAAGTATCTAGCTGTATCGTAACAGGAGAGGAGGTGATATGCAGTGAGATCTGCTTTCCTAATTGTGTCTTATTCCTGTAAGTTAAGAGTAAAACTTAGTGTGCAAGAGGGACTTACAAGGTTAAACGCAGTTTCATTATGCACATAGATAAACTTGCCATGTAGAATTGTAGGTGAATCTGTGCTTTCTGAGGAAGGACATTCCATCAAAATTGCATACATGGCAGCGGATACATAGGGAAAAAATGTACATGTATTTTTCAGCAAAGATTCTTCGACAGGAACATAAGCATGCCGCCTAACCAAAACAGTAGCCAGCACAATGTAGTATCCAGCTAAAACTTTATGAAGTCACTGGCAGTGTAGGGCTAATTCTCTTCTTTGCATTGTTCGCCTTGAGTAATTATTGTTCTAATTCATATATTCCAGTATGCCTTGTAAAGCCACAGAATATAAATAATTTCAAGACAGAAAATTCTGTAATTGAAATACATGAGAGAAAAATTAGGAAAGAAGACACTGTTATAGTAATTCTACAGATAGGGAGCTGAGGTCCCTGTGTCTGTAGTAGAGATATGACTTAGAGGCGAGAAGATATGCAGATCTTCAGTGTTCGGTTCTAGTGTCTCCACTATAATTTCATCTTGCTGCTTGGCACATGCAGTGAAAGCACCGTGCGTGTGTAGAGGGAGGAAAAACCAAATCAAAGGTGTACTGCAGCTGTACTGCTGTTTTATGCAGGAGTCTGACATGTGGAACACTAAAGCGTTCCCAGGTCTGCAGGGCTCCCCTCAAAACTTGTGTTGTTAAACTCGAGCTGGGGAAAGCTCCAGTCAAACTGAGCTCGTGCTAAAATCGTTATTGCGTTGAGGGAGGAGTTTGAGATATATTACCATATCGCATTTTAACAGACCTGAAACCAAGTCACAGAAGACATCAGTAATGCCAACAGCATGCAAGGTTGTGTTAGCAAGAGTGTAGGCAGCAGGTCAAGGGGAGCGAACCTTCCCCTCTGCTAGGCCCTCAGGAGAGCACATCTGGAGGCTTGTGTGCCGTTTAGGGTACAAGAGAGACATTGACAAACTGAAGAGAATCCAGCTGAGAGCTACCAAGATAGTCAGGGGGCTGCAGCATATGGCATACAGGAGAGGCTGAAAAAGCTTCCTCTTCTGAGGAAGACCTTGAACTAGTGCAGTGTATCTTCAGGGACAGCTCAAAATGCCTAAATATTGTGCAGCTTTCTTCCCTAGAGGTGCTGTTCTATGTTGCTTGGGGATTCAACCAATATGACGTCAAAAAGGGAAAATAGTGTTCCAGCTGTGTTTGGTAGAGGTAGTGGATCTTATACTGTGGAGATTTGCTGGCCAAATAGGAAACAGAAAACTGTGGATATAGGCAAGTCTCATGATATTCTCTGAAGCTTGGCATTTGGAGAAAGATAATTTAGTTTATTGGAGGTAATGAAAAATATTGCTTGGCAATCACTGTTTAGCGGTGTTTTTGCTCAGAGAAGGAACAAAACTGGTGCCAAAACTATTAATGTTTTTTAATGCAGCCATTAAAATTGAAAGTAGCAGGGTATTCTGTACTGAACGTATTTTCTAATGTGGGGATGCAAACAACTTTTAACCCTGGTGAGCGTTTTCTACTTGAAAGGTCTGTCAGGTTGAACTCTAGTGTATAAGCTACTACATGACTATTCAAAGAGTGCAGCAGGCTCTGAATTTTTCTCTGCTCTTTGTGTGCAGCATGCTACAGTAGCCATGACATCTGTGAGAAGAGCAGGCAGGGTCAGCTGAGTCATAGTAGCAACCTGATTAGGTGGGTTTAATCACACAAAAGTTTTTAGCTCGATAAGGAGTGGGGGATGGTTGTCTGTAAATCTTCTGCAAGTCAGTTTTAGGAGAATATTGTGACAGTTATTGTAACAGAGAGGAATAATGTGATGTAGGAGAAACATATTCCCTTCGGGAGGAAACAGTCTTAATGCTAACAAAAGGATCTCATCAGTCATACAAGCTTTCTTTTTTTCCCCAATTATAAACAATGTAGTTACCAGTTTTAAGATATTCATATATTAAAACCAAAATTTTCTCAGTCAAAATAGAAATTGCCATCAAATATGAATATCTGTTTGCTTTTTGTACAAATGGAAATAGGAAAATATATTCTTAACTAATGGTCATTTTCATTATTTTGTACAAAAGGTGGATGAAAATGACTCTGAAATGCCATTCGTGTTTTAAAAATTCCATTTATCTGTCATCTGCTGCTTTAGGTTACAGTCTATCTGTTGTAGTCGGTGACAAACACATAACTAAATGGAAAAAATCACCTTCAATATGTTGATGAGTATAGGAGCATAAAATAGTGCTAATGCCTACAGTCCAGGCAGGGTGACCCCAAATTAAGGTGTATTTTATGCACAAGGGTGAAAGCATATCTAAAGAAAGTATGAGATTTTTGGATGTCTTTTTTTTTTTTCTTTGGTGAAATTGGGAGGGGTAGCAGTGTTGGGCTACTTGAAATACATGGATTGCTCTAAAGACAAAATTTTAAAATAATATAAGGATTTCTGCTAAGTGAAAGGAGAGAGTGTCCTCTGTTAGACAGAAGTAGACTAGATCGTGTAGACCGAAGGAAGCAGACCATGAGATGCAAAAAGTTCCCTTTACTTGGCACTTCTTAACTCAGATTTGTGGTACCGTGTCCAGTTTTGGACCCCCAGTACAAGATGTTGATAAACTTGCTCAAGCCCAGAGATGGGCCCCAAGGTAGTCAGGGGCTGGAAGGGAGGGAAGCCAAGGGAAAGAGGCTCCACTGAGAAAAGTTAAAAGTGGCTTTAAATTTATAGCTGTAGCCTTTCTCTGGAGTTTTCTTGTTGGATAACCAGTCACAACCCACTTAAAAGAATATTCTTTCCAAATGTTACATTGATCGATATGACCTAACGTCTTCTACCCTTTTGAAATGTGAAGCCTTCCTTTTTGAAACAGTGAGGTTTAAATGGGAAAGGACAAAATTTTTTGGCATGTGGGCAATAGGGAGATATTTCCAAAATGAATGTCTGAGGGCGTAAGTGAAAAGATTGAAAAGATATTTTCATTTTAAGTATGCAGAATAGAAATCCAAGATATTTGGAGTCATGGTGGGATTTGTCAGATGCAAGAGACAAGTGTTATTTAATACCAATTATGAGTAAAACGAAATAATTTGTTATTCTCAACTTCTCAGTTGTTTTTTATCCAATATAAGATGATTCCACAAGCTTTCAGCAATTATTTTCTATATTGATCCAGGTTTAGGAAATAAACTCCTTTCTCGTCTTTTGCTTTAAAAGCAAAATGAAAGTGTTGGAGGCCTTAAGTACTTTTTAAGATACAAAATAACATTTATATCAATGTAAGAATAAAGGAATAGATCTGAAATGTTGGTCAGCCAACTGTGCGTGTCGAAATTATTAGTGAAAATGGAAATCATGCAGTTTGTTACTGCAAATGGGACAGACAAAGGAAAATCATGCTTTCTGTCAGAAATGTGAAATGAGATTGATGCTGGGTAGTATTCCATTATTTCAAGATGCCAACAGTTTTGACACTCCAATTGCAATTACCGGAGATAGTAGCTCAGCAAATTGAGAAGGAAATTAGGTTTGATCGCATGAGAGCGAGCGAGCCATAAAGAGCTCTCCCTCCCCCTTTTTAAAGGTATGCAGATTTGCCAGTAAGCTTTTTCCTCAAGAAAAGGGGGGAGGGAATAAAAAAATCATAGATCAAAGAAATCTCAGGCACTACGGAAATTCAGGTGAGTTCATCACCTCCCTACAAATAATGTTGATAAACACTTTCATTAGCGTGCCCTGCTGTTCTGTGTCATGTCTAATTTTCATCTAGGGCTGGGCTCAGGCTAGCTCCTTGGGTCCTGCCAACATACTCAGTCAACTCAAACAGCAACATAGATTTTTTTTTTTTTTTTTCCTTCTACTTTAGAAACCATCATCTTGATGAATTGCTTTCCCTTATTGACATACGGAGGTTTTGTATGGTTCTGATAGAGATCGTTAGAGTTATCTGTAAAAATTGTTTTTCAGAAGTTTCTTCAGGGGGAGATGGGAGGTTTATTCCATGGTTGATTCAAGAACAAATAAAGATGGCATATATGGCAAGTTACATGAGGTAATATCAAATATTTAGGAATCTAAGTAAGCCTAGTACTTCACACTGGGTCTGCAGAACTGATGTAAAGAAAAAAGGGATCTTCTTGACATCTCCCCTTGTAATATCTTGAAAGATATTTTAACTGTTTTGATACTGGCATTGGTAAAAATGAAATTTAAAGATTGAATGAAATGTTTGACGTGGAAAGTGGGAGAAACCCTACAAGCCAAAAATCAAAGCTGAAGCAGATGTCATCCTTTCCAGGCCAGCTGAATTTAACACTCATTGTGTATTTAGGGAGGTTATTTTGTTAAAGACTCACAAAAGTGTACCGTACTGCCAAACAAAATAATAATAATTCAGTTGTCCAAAAAGATAAACATACAATATTAGAGGCACAAAAGCACATTGTTGCATAGTCAGATCTAAGCCGCTTGCTGTTATCGTTTGCTGGTCAGTTCCTATACAAACACATATTTGCATGGTATTTTAAAGTCTGAATTTAATGTCATCTTTTGAACTTAAATGTTGATAATCAACACCTAATGTGTCTAACTGTGCTTAGATGTATGCAGTTAGCAAACAATTTCATGACTGTTTATTTCAAGCCAGGATTTACATATGTGGCTTGATTTCTTTTCATAAATGAGCTGAGGATCTAAATCGTGTAGAACTGTGCAAATGTCCCTGCCTCAGATCACTGGTACCCTGTGCAGTCCCCAAAAGATCTTTTGAGAATGTGGTGAACCTCCCCTGGGAGCTGGGTTTGTAATGGCCAAATTTCATCTCATTTTACTTAGTCTGTCATGCACTACTAATTATGGCTTTACAAGCACAGCCTTTCCTTAAAGCTTATGCAATTAAACGGGCATACAACAATCAGCAGATACTACAGTTTAGAAGAATAATATTCCTTAACTTGTAAAAATTACAATGATTAGAATCCAGGTAAATGTTACGGAAAACACGTAAAGCTCTGCCTCAGCAGTGAGGAGCTCCTAGAAAGAACTGGACCTCAAAGAACTGGACCTTACTAACTTAGAGCAAATGTATTTTCCCAAGTAATCAAAACAAACCAAACCTGAACAAACAAACCAAACACCAAGACTCCATTTCTGTGGGCCTCCTCTTCTCAAGGTGGAACTAGCAGAAACAGCAGGTGGGCATTACATTATTAAGAGAAATGGAGCAGACGTCTGTAATAATGTTGTTAGGTGCATGCAGCACACGATAGAGGTGAACCCAGGACAGTTTATCTATTCTCTAACATCCTGCGTATTCTTGGAAATGTGGGTCTCTGATCACCTCCCAGTACCACAGAAATAACTGTCTAATGAAAGGAGTACGCTTTAAATGTCATTAGACATAATAGAAAGGTCATAATTACAACAGAACGCTGTGTGGTCATGCAAGACGTCGAAGTCTGAGGTGGTTTTGTTGTAGCATTTATGTAGCCTCCAGGGACCATTATTCTTTAGGAATATTCTAATTAATTACACTGTTAGCATCAGCTAAGCTCCTCTGTCACCTTGACGGTGGGGGTCCCTTGCAGGTAGTTACCTTGAAGATTGAGAATTATGTGCAATTTTTGTACAAGAATTTGGGGGATGAATCTGCTGTCAGTGCCCTTCTTTGTTCTTCTGACCAGAGATTTTTCTCTATGAGGAGTTAAACTTTGATTTCTGAGGCAGCAGACTACTGTGGTGTGAGGGGGGAAAGAGAAATTTCATCTTCACCAACAGTGAAAGCAGGCAGTGCAATTCACTGGATAGAAGCAGAAATAGTAGGTTTTCGTCATGCCAAGGCTGTGCGAGGGCTTCATTTGTCTTGGGAAGGAATTACATTCAGAAGAGTGGTTGTGTAGCGTACCCTGCCGCTTTCAGGGTCCGTGTCACTATAGAAGGGGGCAACTGCAGGTAATATTGACAAAAATAGGTGCATTTTTGGTCACTGGAATTAAGTTAATTCCTTATAGATACCAAAAGGTATGCTAACTGACCAGCACAATAACAGCATGAAGAATTAGTTCTGAAACACAAGATGTAAAGTACTGTTACAGTTATAATCAAGTAAGTACACAGGAAGAACATTTATTCCAGTATCTTTGTACTCCATTTACTTATGAGGTGACTTAACCTGCCTTCCCAGGATATAATTTTTTGTCCAAATGCTTGTGTAGTAGTTAAAGTATCAATCAAAAATTGCTGTAATTTGTGGTTCCAGCACAATCTAAAAATTGCAGGGGATGATCTGTTAGGTGGATGCATATAAAGACACAGCTTTTGCAGCTGTGTCGGGCTGACTCCTGCCTGCTGACCTTTATTGACCTTTCCGTGTCAGGGACTTCCCTTTATATCCTTTTCCCATTTATCTGCCTGCCCACTGCCGTCCTTTTCTGAAGGACTAAGGGAGGTGTGGTATTAAATGCCTCTCAAGAACCATGGATAAACAGAATAGAGGTGATACGATAGAGGTGGATTTTCACTATCTTTAGATAGAGGAGGAGAGGTTTGCAAGTGTGTATTCTGGGGTTTTTAATTTGTTAATATAGGGTCTACTCTTTTCAAAGAAAATTACCAGAACCTTACTAGGTAAGATTTATACACCATGTCAGTGAGAGGTTTGATTTAATGAGCTCAAAAGGTCCTTTTTGAGATGTTTCAATGATATCTGACAATCTGCTCTAAAAATGACCAAACGAGAGCCTTTACTATCAACATCATACACCTGTAGGTTTCTAAAATACGCAGAAGGAATAAGTATGTTCTAGAATAGGAGAATTTATCAATAAATCGTGAGAAAAATATTACTGACCGATAGCATTGGGCATTTTTAGGCAACAGTCCTACCAAATGTGGGGTTCATTGGAGAAGTTTAAATGTACACTTTCCTTACCCATAAGGAAATAGTTTTAAATGTCACATTTAATTTTTGTTATTGTCTATTAACCTTACATTGCTAGTAAAAAATGGGAATCAAAGGACCAAATTGGCAATGCGTTAAAAAAAAACCCCACACACAGATTTCAGGACTTAATTCTATCTCTTTTCTGAAACAATTTCTCATTGGGGAAAAAAAGTCATTGGTACACAAAAGCCAGTTGTTGCTGGAACAGAAAGCCCAAAGGCATTTCAGACACAAACCATAGATGACACTTATGCATGTATGTTTGAAAGAAGGAGAATATTTGCAATAGGTGATTAAGAAACAAGATAGTTTATATTCAGAATGTCATGGGTTATCATTTATTTCAGAATTGCTTAGTATTACCCATGTTCAAAACAGGAATTTAATTTTAATCTTTACCAAAATTCCTGGCTCTCTAAAACTTCTTGGCTTTTCTGCACCTATGTATATCTTACACACAAGGTACCAAAATTGGCTTCTTAAATTAATTCAGAGCATGTTTCTATCTAAAAATTAAAGTATCAATTGTAATAGATATTATATGCTAAAGTCCTCAATACAAACTTTTCATTTAAAATCTGCTTTCTTTCATTTATTTCCAGGTTATTAAAATCTAGAGTTACTTTGTTTTCTCAGGTGGTCTTTTGTTTGGTTAGGGAGAAATTACATGAGCACTTCCAAAACACCCAGGCCATGGAAAGAAATATATGTTGATTTATTCTGAAATTGAATGAACTACAATATACAGATGATATACAGGGACAAGAAAATTATGATTCCTCATCATTCTGATTGTCTGATGATGACGTAATGGTGCATTATTAAGCGATAATTGTTTCATTATGGTGTTTACAAGGAGACAAACAGTTCATGAATCAATGCACATGGAGACCACAAAACAAGTTGCTTATTGATCCACAAGCTGTTTGTGTCGAAGTTTGCTGCTCAGAAGAGAAAAGCAATGTACTCCAGGGTGTATTCATAAGGATAGTAATTTTGAAGGCACGGAGTCTGAATTTACATTCTAAATTGGCTCTACTCTGAAATATGCTTTGCTCTTTAAAATATTGAATTGAAACACATACTGAGCCATGGAAAGCAATTCATAGCATTCCTTTCTCTGCCTTTGGCTTTCATCAACCATCACGTTGTGGAAGTTCAGTAAACTCTCATTTCTGCTCCACCATTTCCTTAAGCTGTGTTGGAAGTATACTTTAACATATTATAAAAATAATGAGCAAGTTAAAAATGCTTTGCTAAACAGGTCTGCCTTTTTGGAGACTGCAGACCTTTAAAAGTTGGTGAAATCAGATTAGTAGAGGTCACATTTCCACTCTATGAAATGGTGGAATATTAAAGAGCATGAAACTGTTGGCCAACATAAACAGATTGCTAGATCAGCCTTTAGGTCTCATGCACACAACTTCCACTAATTTCAGGAGTACTGCACTGGAATATTCTACCAATGTAATCTATCACTGAGTTTCTGATTTTGCAGATCAGTGTCTTTAAGAATTCCTATCCACAGACAAGTCACTGAAGCTTAATCAATCGCTATCCATCTGCTGAACAGACAAAACCCCATTTACAAGGTACTGCAATTTAGCTTATATGTTGGAAACCCTTAGAAAAAAGCTTCAGCAATGTCAATTTAGCTTGCAACTAAGATTAAAATAGGCAACACAGAAACAGATATTGAGCTTAAGCAGGGTAATGTAGTGAATCACCTTAACTCAGCAAAATGTTTGAGTCTTCATGGCTTAATAACACACTAAAAAAAATCCCAAATCCCTGTTCTCTCTGAAGTCATATTGCATTCTACATTGAAGAGGAAGTTTGTGTAAAACTAAGCCACCTGAAAGAGAAAAAGAGCTCAATGACGTTTTGTACCTGAGTACTCTTGGTAGGATAGAAATATTTTTATTCAAGGCTAAGGAGCAGTTGTGTTCCTTTGTCTATGTTTTTTCTTTCATAAGAATCGCTCACATTTGAGGGTCTTCGCATACTGATGCTTGTGTTCAGCAGCTTGATCTTTTGCATACATTGTGTAGGGACTATTAAAAGAAAATGGATCTATTGAAATGTCTTGTTCTATTTCCTTTAGAGATGTTTTTAATTTCAAGGAATGCATTAACAGATGAGATAATTCTAAAGTAACAGTTATGAAAAAAATACAATCTTTTAGCAACTAAATTATAAATGTCTTGATTTTCATAGAATCACAGAATGGTTTGGGTTGAAAGAGACCTTAAAGCCCATCCAGTTCCAACCCCCCTGCCACAGGCAGGGACACCTTCCACTAGACCAGGTTGCTCAGAGCCCCAACCTGGCCTTGAACACTGCCAGGGAGGGGGCAGCCACAGCTTCGCTGGGCAACCTGGGCCAGGGTCTCACCACCCTCACAGGAAAGAATTTCTTCCTAATATCAAATTTAAATCTCCCCTCTTTCAGTTTAAAACCGTTACTCCTTGTCCTATCACTCCATGCCCTTGTAAAAAGTCCTTCTCCAGCTTTCCTGTAGCCCCTTCAGGTACTGGAAGGCTGCTAGGAGGTCTACCCGGAGCCTTCTCTTCTACAGGCTGAACAACCCCAACTCTCTCAGCCTGTCTTCGTAGGAGAGATACTTTTGATTTTGTATATAAATACAAGGTGGAGCTTTATAAGATGCAGATAATCTCACAAATGTGTATTCTGTACCCAAAACAGGCAGGATTTGAATGGCGTGATCATCTCCTGCAAACTCCTCATTGCAATCAGCAGGAATTTCAGGAAGCTTAAATAGACAATAGAAAGCTGTAAATTTCAATATGAGATGATAACTTGATTTTTTGCATCCTGACACTTGTGCATGAGCTCCAAAGCATGAATAATTTTACTCTAGAGTCTTTTACTTATTCATGTGCATAAGCATCTTCAGGATTGAACCTTTGCTTTCATTTTTGTAGTTTTTGTTTTTTAACATATCAGTCAAACCTAGTAGAATAATTCCAACTTTTTGCTTCCTAGTAAAAAAAAAATCAAATGTTAAGTATGACTTTATTTCAGTTTATTTTACTTCAGCATTTTATTTATTTTTGTTTTATTTAAAGCTGTATGAGCAATGCTACAAGAATACTAAAGACTCTCTGGTATGTTTAGACCAATTTGCAGAAAAAATAACCCAATTAGGGAAACTTTTCTAACAATTCTGAGTTTTAGCTCATAAATACAGTCTTCCACTACCTGGTCTTAGGAAAAATACTGTTCTCATAGAACAGAGGTAGTAGTAGTTAATTGTACTGGGCTAAGAGTTATGGGATTAAAGATATTTTCTTAAAAAGGGGGGAAAAAAAAAAGAATCTTTGGTGCTACATCCTTTGCAAGAGTAGTCACTATTGTATTTTCTCTGGTCTGTTGTACACTCCTTCAAATCTAATACTCTCTCCATAGCATAACGCAGTCAGCCTGCCTCTTCCTCTTCCCCTTTGAATTTCAGAAGTGTTGGAAGTCCTGACTATCTCTGCTAGTAGGACTCCTTGTCTCCACTGGTGCTTTTTTGTCTCCACCTGCAGTGCTGATCTGGAAGCTCTTTCTGAGAAGACAATTAATGATATCTTAAACAAAGCCTGAGCATTTACATAAAGTTAAACACCTTGTTGTATGTTTTTAGAAAAAGGACTGACCTTGGCATATTCTCAGTTCTTTTCCTAAATTGAAACTTAGGTTCTTCCAGTCAGGTCTAGCAGATACTTACACTGTATCTTTACATTAACTTTGTTTTCTTAACATCGCTGTTTCTGAAAGTCCCTAATTTATCCATGCTATGACCAAGGGAGGCTGAATTTTTTTTCTCCGTAACAGCATCCACAGGGATCTTCCATGAATCTCTTCCTCACTGAAAACCTGATTAGCCTCTTAACAAACCATGCGTTGTAAACAGATCACTACTGTGTCCTGGCTCAGACTGCCCTCTCGCCCACTAGCCCACCCGTACAGTTCCTGTGGAGGACAGCTATCATACCTGCGTTAGCCTTCAGCACCTTGCACAACAAGGATCAGTGATGTAGCTCTTTGAAACTATGCCTGCGGACAGGAGGGCCAGTTCTGATATCCGAGGGATATCAGAAGGTGTGTTGAAAGCTGACTGCCACTTGCTGAGAAGGAATGTTTGAGGGAACATATGTTTTGTACAGGTTGTTTATAATCACAGGTATCTCTTAGATTTGCAGTTAAAGGCATTGGACCAGGGTAAGTCACAAGGTGTCAACTGTGTATATATGATCTTTTTATGACACAATGGTTGAGGATGGTAGGCACATCTGGAGAGTTTCTAGTCCACCCCCCCGCTCAAAGCAGGGTCAAACAGGGCAGGTGTTTTAGGGCAATGTCCAAATGGGTGTTGAATATACCCAAGAATGGAAAATTCACAGCCTTTCTAGGCAGCATGTTCCCGTGTTCAATCACACCTGAGAAAAAAAAGAAGCCTTTTCTGCTGTTTAGATAGAATGTCTTGTGTTTTGGCTTGTGCCTGCCACCTCTTGTTCTCTGACTGGATACCACTGAGCTCCTTCTGGCTTAGTCTTCACTGCTTGTGAATAAGGAATTGATAGCAAGACTAGAAAAGATCTATTGATTATCTAAGTCAGCAAAAGGACAGTTTTTCAGGCTGAAGAATAGGCAGAAGTCAACTACAGTAGTGAGAAATAGACAGACATTGAAATGAATGGTACAGGACTGTCTGGCACCCAAGTGACCTGTATTCTGCATGGTAAGGGCCAACTCAAAGTGGAAAATAGATTTTACTGTGTAGTTATGTCCTTACTAAATTATTTGGCAAGATGTAAAGATCTGTTTTACAAACCTCTGTGACCCCAGGTGCATGGTTAGAAAGCCTTTTTTTTTTTTTTTTTTTTTTTGTTAAATAAAAGCCTTTGCTTCCAGATTAAGCCATAAACTTGTAAAAACTGTTTGTTATGCTGCTTTCTTCATCCACCTGTGGACTGTGTTCTCTGAAGCATAATCATAGAATGGTTTGGGTTGGAAGGGACCTTAAACATCATCCAGTTCCAACCCCCCTGCCACGGGCAGGGACACCTTTCCACTAGAGCAGGTTGCAATAATCCTACAGAAATGCTTATATCTGGTTGTCACCTGCCTTCCTTGAGACATGACCAAAATACCTCTGCTGCTCTGCTGTTCCATCAGTAGCACAGCAGTTGTACTCAGCTTTTGAAGCATTCTTTCATTGATCTTCCCTCCTTCAAGAAGGGAGGAGGGAAGATCAGTTCTTCTCCATGTGGAGAAGCTGCTAATAGCATCATATCTCTGAAGGCTTGAGTTGACACCAGTTCTGATATGTGTAAAGCAAATGACACACATTCATGGGTATAATATTTTTAAATCCCAGTAATTGTATGACTTGCAGTATTCTCTGTTCTCCCCCTACAATAGACTTTTGTAATATCAATAAGAATCACAGGGCCCCAAGATACGCTCAGTAGAGAAATTTTGCTGAAACTTGATGTATAATACTATGCTTTTTAATTCTTTTATCAGAAATGAAGATCCAATAAGGAAGGACTAAATTGTTGTGGAAAATGAATTATTGTCAGAGTTAATCAGGAAAAATAATTCAGCAGAATTATTCAATTTGGTTTCAGAGTTTCCCCACCCTGAGCACAAACTGAATGCGAAAAAGTGAATAATGGCATCTTACGTGATTTTGGGTGGAAATAACTGTCTATAGATTTATTATGATCAGCATATTAGGACATTCAATATTCAAATCACATTTTTTTGTTTACTACATATTTTGGACTGATCACAACACATTTCCAAGTCCAACATTGTCCCTGTTTCTAATTACCTTACCTCATGAAGTAATGGTAATAGCACTGAGCTTGAACCATTTGACACTCTAGCATATCACGTGGTATTCAGAAATGCATCCATTCAGAAATAAATCAATTACATTAATACATTATTATTTATTTCTAAATCGTTAAGCATAATGTGATTTTTATGTAGGTTTACAGATACTTCAGTAAGTAGTAATGACTTTCATCTCATTTGAGTGTATGCTTGGAAAGCTTTTAGGGTCCATCAAGATATTATAACCATGATGAACATATATTTTAGCAGGTGGGGAAATCAGAGGCAGAAGTTTTGAGACCTGTCAATTGAAAATAACTGTTTTATGAAAACTCTTAGGAAAACAGTTGAACACTTGCAATTTATAACTAGGCTCAATGACTAGTCTCCCTTGACAAATTTTTGTGGTCATGTTTGGTATCCATTCCTTTCTCTTAGAGTTTTTTGTGGTATGTTTCAGCTTTTAAAGATTAATTTGCAGTCTCTATATTTCTTAACACTTCATGTACTCTAAATGGCAAATTAGATCCACCGTGACAGACGTTTCTCCTCTGAGTCCACATAGTATTCATTATGAAATCAGCCCAACTATGACTCAGTTATAGTTTGTTCATACGTTTTTCTCAAAGATGCAGTGTTATATATTGTACTGGTTCAACTCAGTGTGTGGTCGGAAATTGCTGTTGACTAAGGCATCGTATGCAATTGTGGCAGAGAACTGCCTGTATGAACTGGATGCTTCTAACACAGTAGGTTTACATTTATCTTTCTCTTTAGTGCTTTACTTGAAATTGAAATTCTTTCTCTGCTCACCTCATACAAAATCTGTAGCAAGTATTAATTACATTAAGCATAGTACTTATTGTTTTTCACTCAGGAATTCAAGCACCCCCTTTATAGTAACATCCAAAAAAAAAGAAAACTTGAGATATGAAATTCTTGAAAACGTTGAAGACAAGCACAATATACTGTGTCTCAGTCTCTTAGATCAGACTCTACTTCCTTTACTTCCTTTCAAATTACTGTAGAACTGCAAATATTTTTCCAGATTAATTTTTGAATAAACAGTATAATAATAATAATTATTAATATTATTCTTTAAAACTTGCATATGCTCTGTAGGCAAAAATAGGAATAGCTGGGGTAACTCTGCATATCAGCTGGAAAGTGGAATAATATTTGATGTTGAACTGAATGAGATAAAAACCTTTATATGTAACTGTACCTTCCTACATACATACATCTATATATATATATATATATGCATGTATGTATGCAAGCATTTTTTTCTCTCAGCAGGTACATTTAAGTTAGGTCCCCATGAAGGTTTCTGTAACATACTTCTTTATTATTTCCAGACCTGCTTTTTTCTCTTGTATGTTTAGCAAGTTGTGAGCTCCATTGACTGCAGCAGGCTCTTTCCCAGAGAATTGCACTGAGTTGCAGCAGCAGCAGAACACCCAGGAGTTTGGTACCGTGCCCTGTGACTGGGAAGGAGAGAGGGGGAGAAGCCAGGGCTGAAATACATTTGCAAGGGCTCTTTTATCACCTCTATGGCACAAATGTCAATTCAAGCCATTTTTTACCAGCTGGAAATTTGGTCTCTGATTATACTGCTTGCCCAAATGCTTTTGCAAAATGGGCAATGTTTCTGATTTTCTGATTTAAATTAAAATTTCCTTCCCTGTAGTTTTTATTGTAAGCAGAATGCAGAATATAATGCACTTAGAGTGCTGTACAGAGGAGCCCCCCAGAATGTTTTATGCATGCTGATGCCTTCCACAAGGCAGAAACAAGTAACTTAAACAATACAATAAATTTTACTGAGACATAGATACAGGTCTTTTCTGGCTTGTCTATAAAGTAAAAAATATGGAATGATTTGCTTCCCCTTTAAGGAGGTTATTAGCTTGCTTGTATCTACCAGAGGAATAGAGGTGCACACAGTCTCCCATTATTCACCGGGTTTTTAATCTTGATCCCTGGCTTCTGCGATAAGTTATTGCTGGGGACTGGAATTGCTTGGGGAGTGATGCAGGTGCCTGAGGGCCAGCAAGTGGCTCTGTTATGAGAACTGACTCTAATGATTAATGGTAGGATGCAGTGCACTACTGCTGACTTCATTGGGAAATACAACATTGTTAATTTTATCATTATAAACTCCCAGCACTGCAAGAGAATGTGTCTGCCTCCAGGATGGTGAATTTGATAAGAAGGCTTTTCTGATAAGATATCTCGTACTCCCAGGGAAAAGCATTCATGTCTAATCAGGGAGTATTTAACTTGCAATCCAAATGTTACCAAGTAATATGTACAGGTCATTTTAAATTTGTGCTCTACAGTTCAGGTCATAACATTATAAATGAGTTTGTATATACACGGAAGAAAGAATCAATATAGCACTGCTCTTTACAAAGACTGTCATAAGCCAGAGAAACTAAATATTTTTTCACTCAAAAGGGGGACAGACTTTTTAATGAATAGTAATACTACAGACAGATAAATACACACACAGAGCCAGGGAACCATCCTGTAAAGTACTCGGCAACTTCCTCTCCTGCTGGTGTCCGTGTCTGTGATGTCAAAGCAAACCACTGAGGACAAGAGGGCTTGCATCCTCCCCCATGGAATACATAAAGCAGGTCATAGGACTAGTATGCAGTATTGGGGTAAGAAAAGACTCTAGTCCTTGGCATGCCAATTCCTTATTTAGGTGTTTGTGGGATCAACACATACACTGCCCTCTTGCAGAGGCTTTTGTACTGGTTTGGACTGGGGTACAGTTAATTTTCTCCACAGTAGATTGTATGGTGCTGGTTTTTGCATTCGTGATGAAGACAGTGTTGATAACACAGCCGTGTTTTAGTTATTGCTCAAGAGGCCTTATACAGTGTCAAGGCCTTTTCTGTTTCTCATGCCGTACCACCAGCGAGCAGGCTGGGGGTGCACAAGAAGGTGGGAGGGGGCACAGCTGGGACCGCTGGCCCCAACTGACCAAAGGGATATTCTGTAATATATGAAATCCCGCTTGGCAATAAAAGCCACAGGGAAGAAGGAAGGGGTATGTACCCCCAAGATGAAAGTCCTCTTCTGTCTCAGTAAATACCTAATTTACATCAAGGATTTTGTCTGGTCTTGGCCTAGCCCCACCATAGGTGTTCCGATACCTTCACTACTCTTTACAGTATCTTTGCCCCCATTTAGTTCTGTACCTTTCCTTCCATGCCCTCATCTCCCACTCCTCTCTCAGTACCTCATACCCTCCTAGCTACTTTCTTGTTTCCAAAAGCTGTTGAATGATCAGTATTTTGTTCATTCTGCTTGTGTGTTACATGCCTTTCTCCTATGTATGGGTTTTTTTCTCACTTTAAATTAAAATTCTTCAGGTTATGGTCTTTCTGCCATTTTAAACTGTGCCTGGAACAGTGTGGCTGTTATTTAGTAGCTCCTTAGGCTGTGTTAATACATATGATGAAGACTATCACATTTGTCAAATTTTCCATGAAGGTAATATTAATAGGTATAAAGAAAATTTTGAAATAGTGTATAACTTTATCTTTTCGTTAAAGATATCCAGTCTAGGAGTTATGCCATAAAGCAGGGAACAGCATTTAAAGGTAATAAGGTGATTTTTATGGAAAACCTAATGGGGTAGTGTCACTTAGTAGGTCATTTTAAAACTAAGCTTACTTCTCTCGAAACTGGAATAACTTTATAAAACTGAATGCAGAATGTCTTGCACTGCAACTCATGTTCTTTAGTTCTATGTGGTGTGTTAATCACTTGATCTGACTGGCTCTAACGAAATAGATTTTTTAATAATGTGGATATTGCTCTTCTGTTTGAATGCCAGCTACTGTTGTTGTGACTCATTTTGTAATCTTGTCACACTCTTTAAGTGACATATCTGATGCATGGGTGGGGAAAGCTGTGGAAACTGAGTGTCCTGTCATTCAGTGGACCAACTGAACAAAATACCAGAGTGAGAAGCATGTGTCCGATTCTCCCATTCTGGTTTAGATCTACAGCAAGTGTTCTTTGAGGGAAAATTTTGACATATCAGTACTGAAACAAGTCATGGTTACCTACTGATAACCAAGAAATCAAAATTACAGCTAACCAATTTCAAAGCTTAGATTTTGACATTTCAGGTTGTTTTATAAGCTCTAAGCTAAATGCTGCAACACTTCCTGGCTTCACATCCTCTGGAAGAGGGAGTAATGGCAAGCTGATGTCGGTCAACTCCAGTATTCATAACACAGAAGTAATGGCAGCTGATAGTATCAGCTTAAGTTAAGTAGATGATATAGTAAAAGCACGTAGCTAAGTGGATAATGGGAATGCCATCCTGAATCTCCAGAGAGATGGTAATCTATAGCAATCAAGATGACTCAGAGGCACAGAAGTGCTTAGATGACTTGGATGTTAATGTGTGCGGACAGAAACTGCTGTGCACTTTTCCTGATAGCCCTGAAACTGTTGTATTATCTGTGTTGTACACGCATCTGTTTGTCAGTCTTGGAGTATTCTTTGGCACGTTGTTGGAAATGCAATTTGTGCATTTGCACAAAAGAACTTCATGGGTTAGTAAATGAGTAGCAGAGAGAGATGGCTGACTACTTCAGAGGCGAATCTCAAAAAGCTGAAGCTTTATAAGTCATCACAGGAAAAAAGAGTTGATTCAGGTTTGAAAAGGGAACATGTGCTGAACTAGACCAGATTTCGAATTGCCTAACATCTTGTGCAAAAATAAACACTAGTGCCTGGTGACTGTAAACAATTGTATCTGATCAAAATAGTGGGAATGTTTTAAACTCGTTTTTCACTGGTATAGTAGTATATAATATACAGAGCCACTGAAACTCAAGCTGAAATTCTGTGCTCAGTTACTTGCACCTTAGACTCCTACAGGCAGTAGAAGGACTTTTTTCCTCCCGTGTGTACTTGGCTACATGTATTCTGTTTGTTTTTCTCCCTTCTTCTGAAGCAACAAAGATCAGCCGTGGTTGGGAAGAGAACACCAGATAGGATAAGAAAGTGCTTTGAAGCAATACAGAGAATTTTGTATCCTCAGTGCCTGAGGTCAGGAATTAAGGCTTGTTTGATTTTGGGGGGTGATTTTGTTTTGTTCTTCCCTTCCTACCCTCCCTCCTGCCCCCATCCCAACAGCAGTCATATGTCAGAGCCCTTTGAGGGAGATTTATTCTTATGGAAGATGGAGAGTAGTTTAAGAGCTGACTTCATTTAAGTCTTTCTCTCCCTCAGAGTGTCTGGTGTCCTTAAGAAGAAGGTAGTAAAGTGATGTTTACCTCTGACGCCTTTATTAAGAGATTAAACATTAACTTTTATGTGATTCTTATGAAACTGATGATCTAGGGAGCAATTAGTCCCTCAAAAAGGCTGTTCCCTGACTTAGTTAGGGGGCTGCACTGGTTGTACAGTGCAGGCTAGTGCAGTGCTCAGGGCAGACTTGTGCTGGGTGGAAGGCCTTCCAAAAGCCTTGACACAGGAATATAGTCAAAGACAAGTGTGCTGGCATTAAACAAGGCCTGGATGTAGTAAAGAAAGATTGGGGTAAATCTGAACCATGTCGATGTGCTTTGTTTCTCTGCTAAAAAGTTTGTCTCTTTTTAGGTTTAATTTGAAACTTAGCAAATGAGAACCTGAGCAGAACATATTGATTAATATTAAAGTTCTAACTTGACTGAACTATGATCCTGTTTTGGGAACTAAGGCAGGCTGCAACCACCCCGTCACCTCAGGCAGTAAGAAGTATCTGTCCTTACCACAGTGTGCTCAGATACCCAAAGCCTTGTTGGTTATTTCACAGCAGCTGAGCTGCAGTACTTTTCCTGTTTCACAAATATGAGGAACAACTTAGGTTCAACCCATTCATTTAGGCTAATGCATTTAGAGGTGTTTTCTGCCGTGGGCTAGGACTATGAAAACAGCACAGTTCAAGCAGCGAATCGTAACTAAATCATGCATCCTGATCCTTTAGTCTTTCTGCCTGTGCCATGCTACTTAGTCTTCTGAGGACTACAGTTTTCAGGAATAAGAGGATGTCTAGATGAAACATGACAGATGATTGGAGTGGATGGTCAGTTTTCCTTCTCTAAAAGCAAACAAAGCTTTATAAAAATCTACATATCACTACATGTCATGTAAGCCAGTACAAGTACTGCTGTCCTTAGTGTGACATGCATAAGTACATTACACTTCTGATACATGGTTGACAGTTATAAGAGAGACCGAGGTCTCATATTAGCACCACAGTCTCCTTGAGTCCCAGCGTATAATGGCAACATTTCATCTTGAAGGTGCCCAGACTACAGCTTTCCTTGTTTAAACAAAAGCACCGATTCTCTTGTAGTCCACTTTTCCCATATCTACTTGCAAAATGCGTATCTGACAAAACACTGCTATTATATGTAACCCTTTCCAAAAGACAGGTAATTCCACCAAAATAGTAATAATCCTTCCCCACCACCACAACTGTGCACTCTGATTTTTGAGAGAGGGAAGAGCAGAACTTTTTGAGGATTTCATAGCCAGCATCTGAATTAATCCTGGATATAGTATTCCACTGTGGTTCTGGGGACTGTTGTGCTATTAGAAATACCATTCTTCCCCTTATTTTCTTATTTAACTGATAAGATCAAACACCACCACACCTTCTGCTTACTCAGGAATGCTCTTGATGGTATAAGACATAGCTTAGAATTTTTACCTTAGCAGACTTTATTGAATAGTCTGTTCAGGTGTCAGAGTAGTTAGGAAGTGATTCACTTTTCAGTAGAAACAAATTTGATCCAATTTAGAAGAGACAATATATATTGAAATACAATTTCAAAGCCCCCATGGATCCTGAAGGCTGCCTTCTTTGCCAGCTCAGGTATTCACGTACAGCTATACAGCTGAGAGGCTGACATTGTGATCAGCACAGGTAGGAACAACTGCACAAAGGGTACGGCAGTGGAGATTCAAACTGTGAATTCCTGCTAAAAGAGAGAAGCTATATTTTTGTGAAACACTCTTAGATTCTCTGTCAATGCTGAGAAATAGAATAATGCATCCACCTCAAAGTAGTCACAGACTTACCCTATTCTTGGCATTCCTGGCATTCATGGCTCAGGCTTTGTGATCTGTAAGAGCTGTTTTCTGATACTCTTTTACACATGGGTAGTTACTGTAGCTATGCATGAACAGGAGTGTGAAAACGGAGTGAGGCACAGAATGGAGGTTTTTTTCTTTTTCTCTTGGAGCTAACAGTGTGAAGCCAGAAGGCTGTTCTCTGCTCCGTGACAGGTGTGTCCTGGGCTGTTGTTTCTGTATGTCACATAGAAGTTGCAGAATGACAAACTGAGGTAACGTTAGGATTTTGCTGTTCCATACCCTGTGGTGGACGGAAAATAGCCTAGTTTAGTAATTGACATAAATAGTCTTGACACCTTGAGTTTCCATTTTCTATTTCATTATTTGAGAATCCCTTACACCTCTCAAGGCATCTTCTCAGCCAGAGTTCTTCATAGAAAATGGAGAAAAATCATTGCTTCTGGGCTGTGATTCCTCTGACCTATTTTAGATGTCGCTTTTTGGAGACGATGATCCATGCTCTAGTAGAAGTGTCAGTTGCTTTCCACTGGTTATACAAGGATAACTAACAGAGATGTCAACATCCACTTTGTGAGCACCTGAGTTTAGGCGAGATGAATCCCCTTGTGACTAACATGCTATGAGTCAACATAGTGCTGCTTCTAGCAGTGGGAGGAACAGAGGTGCTGGGCTTTTCAAGTGCTAGTTAACTCCATATATCAGTGAATCTCTGGAGGCATTTGTTGTTTCTCCTCCTTACGTACTTCGGATCATTGCCAAGAGTTGCACTGCTTTGTTTTTCTGCTCCCATAGTGAGAGTAGCTATATAATGCGGCATCTAGCCCAAAGTCTTATTTGTAGAGTCTTGTGCATGAACTTGGGACAAAACTTACTTGCTCTGTCAGCATCCTCCGTGCTGCTGAGTGTTTAGAAGCAAATGTGATAAAGAAAGTAGAAATGCAATTAACAAAGACCAATAGATACAAAAGCCCAGAGCCAGTTTTAGCTGCTATTTGTCGATCCAGGCTGCCATTGTACCAATGCTGAGATATGGAGTTATTGCAAAGTCAATAGTAGTGGCATGGCTTTCAGTAATGATTTCAAGTCAGTCATGATATGCTGTGGAAAGTACTGCAGTCAGCTTGCAGTGTTCATCCTTGCTGTAAGAAGTTTTGAAGCAGTGTCTTTTCTCCTTGTTCTGGTGACATATGCTGCCTGAAAGCTTTGTAGCTTGCCAATGTATGCTACGCATCTCTTCATCTGGTTTATCCATAGAGAAGAGTTTAAAAAAAAAAAAATCTTGATCACAGTACAAGTGCCTCTTTGGAAAGAACTTATCAATTTACTTTTCACCAGTAACCGTAGAGATTTGTCAACCCCTAGTTTAAGTGCAATTGCTGCCCTTTAAGGAGACCCCGTTGTATTTTCCTACAATATTTTGCAGATTTTTAGAAAATAGTGAGTTTCCACTGTTGGTTTCAAGTGCTGAAATGTTAGGGTAATCCTTGTCATACAGTGTGACTGCACTATGAAGATTAGACAGTCTTTAAACAAAAGATCAGAGGAGAACATCTAGGTGTATGTTAATGTTAATGCCCCACAGTTGAGCTGATGTTCTTTAAACAGTAACAAAGTTGGAAAGCATCTGTAAGGAGCACCAGGGGACCTTGTGGCCTGAGGGTTTAAGTTTACACTTTGTGTATCCCAAACACCGTTTAGTGTTTTATAATATTTACAGTGCTTCTGGTGTGCGGGAGATATTCAGTCTCTTAAGACTCTGTTCAGTATGCTTTAAAAATGTCTTAAGAACTCTTATCATCTACTTATCAGGGTTTTGCAAACAATATCCCTGTTGTTTAGGTTGTTGAAATACTGTTTTGGTATCTGTTATCATGAGTAAGATGCTTTACCTGATGACTTTTCTGTCTGCTGAGGAGCACATAGGTGTGCAAGGGAAGTTGCCACAGGAAAATTCCCAAGCTGACCTTTTTCTTTTTTCTTCTTCTCTTTTTTTTTTTTCCCTTCTTTGCTAGCATATATAATCACTCTGCTTCCAGGTTTCAAAAGCCGAATGCATCTCCCTGTCATTGGCCCAGAATTTAACGTTTATCTTTTCTCTGGAAACTTTTTTCCCCTTTGTTGAGTTTGGAGCCAGCACAGCTTAATCTCTTTTAAACTCAAATCTATGTGGAGTGCAAGTGAGAACACAGGTGTGAGTGGAGCTCTGTCTTAAAATAGCAAACAGCAGTAGAAGTTGCTGCTGTTCATCTGGGAGAAGACAACAAATGAGACCTCCCAGGAGTCAGCAGTGTGACTTCACGCTGTTTCTCATCTATATAAATGATCTAAATAGAGATAGCTATGGTAAACAAGAAAATTCTACTGATAGCAAAAAGTATCAGGGAGTAATAAGCCCAGAGCAAACATCAGAGTGTTCAGGGGATTTTGATCTAAGACATCTGCAAATGCATAATTGTCAGTCTTTCTGGCAAAAATAATAGCATAAGATAATAAGCACAAATAAATGTGACTGAGCAGCAGTATGTCGTACAGGCATTTTAGCAAAGACCTTGAAATAAAAAACAGAACCTTGATCTGAACTTTAAAATGCAACTGAAGTGCTAACAGTGAGCCAGGCTATCACAGCAGATTGCTATAAAATACCCACGTTTGAAGGGCTATTGTTTGTAAAGTTGCACCTTTATAAATAGGGCCTTTCTGAATATGAGCACCATTGTGATTAAACAGCCTGTCAAAATTAAATTAAAGTTTCCTTTCCTTAAGTTTGTTCATTTTTTGCCTGGGGTTTAATTTATTGAAATTATTTGGATCAAAACATTAGAACCAATTTAGACAACTGTGAATGAATGATTGTTCATTAAATATCAATATTTTGCTCCTGTGGGTTTTTTAATCTCTTTTATAACGCTGCAACATAAGTAGGTGTCTTCTGATGACATTCCTGATGCTGCTTCATATTGCAAATGTCTCTGCAAGCTCTGTCTCATAAGGAGACATTTTCCTGAGTCTCTGATCATTTTCCTTCTACTCTGCTGACCTTCCTCTATTCCTGCTGTACGTTTTTTGTGAAGGGCGGGCAAAATGAAACTCAGTGGCTAAAGCATCCAAGAATACTAGCATCTAGAAGACTAGTTAGAATTATTGCATGGCACCAACTCATATGAAGATATGTTGCATGATCTTAAGAAATGCTGTCTAGATCATGGATCTAGAGTATGTGAACAGATGGGTAAAAGAAAACAAATCTACACACGTACTTTTTTTGTGAGGGACAGATGCAAGGTGTTTATTTCAGAAGCAGAAGGGATACCAAGCTCCTGTTGAGCTGTGCTACTTAGTTACATGTTCCTTATCCTCACTCTCCCTTGACTGAATGTTAGCTCATGGAGGTTGGATTGTTAGCATTTGGTGGGCCCTTAAAAAGGAAGAGAGAATTGTTTCCTTCAATGGAAAAGGAGCACCCTCATGAATGAGCAGATGACAAGTGGACTGATGACTTGTTCATTAAGAATGGGGTGAACTAGGCTGAGAAGGAGCAAAAGGAGCGAGCATACCTGGAAGAATAAGAACGAAACAACTGGCACAGTGATTCAATGCTCAAAGAGACCAAAAGTAAAGATAATCTTATACTCTGCATTTGTAATCTGAAGATGGGTGAGGCTCTTGGGTGTCTGAGCAAAAATCAGACTTCGGAATAGGAGAATTCTGTGGATTTCTGGTCAGGGAGAAGCCTGAGCATGCTGGCCAACAGAGCTGGAACAGAAGGGGAAGAAAGTAAAATATAGTTTTGCTGAATATCAAAGTATTGATCTGCTGATATTGCAATACTTTTTTTTTTAAATATCTCAGACGTTCCCCTCCAGGATGAAGGCTGTCCCTGTTTGATACAGTGAGGAAAATTTTAAGCTGCTGTGGAAGCCCTTTGCCAGGGAATAGCCCTGGTGCAGATAACCACACTTCCAAGGGAACAAAGCATGATGCAAAGGAGGTTTGAGGATTTTGTTTGTTTAGGGCTTTTTGTTGGGGTGGGTGGTGTTGGTTTTTTGTGTGTTTTTTTTTCCACAGATACGTTACTCTTGACAACCCTCTCCATCTTTTGGCATTATAACACAACTTATTTTAAGCATCACTATTTATGAAGAATCTTCTGTACTTCAGCTGACAGCATGTCTTCTTTCTTGCATGCTTGCAATACTTTAACTGGTGTTTGGTACTACTTGTATAGTATTCCAGATGACTGCATATCACCTTTGTATTATCCTGCATTCCCTCTTAAGAGCAGATCAGAGGTAGGAGGGTGAGAGCTCTGCTTAAGTTTGATGTGCTCAGAAAGCCCCTCTAGCACCCTCACTTTGTGTGTTGCCATGGAAATCTATAGCATAATGTAAATAACTGACAATGACATGGTACTGGGGAGATAAATTTAACACAAACTTAATGAAAGTAATGATAATTACCCAAAAATTACTTTATCAAAACCAATTAGGTGTTACAGTGTACGTTAGAAGCTGGTTCTTGAGTTTGCCTGTATGTAATCAGCTATTAAGAGTTTGTTCTCATTGGTGGCATTAGTGTTTTTGGCTAGCCTTGACACCTCCCTTTATATGGAAACTATGAAGAACAAGTAACAGTTATCTTGGCAGTAAATTACTGGTAGCCCAGACAGACCTGAGGATTGAGAAAACAGCCAGTTGTCACAGGACAAGAAAAAAAATAAAGAGAATATATATGTCTAAAACTTTTAAAATACTGTTATTTTGGGACCTTTCAGGGTATTCATATTCCTTGAACAGAAGGCATTCTTAAACATTTCTTATTTATTTGTATTACAGTTATGTCTCAGAGTTACTGTCATGGGCCAATGCCCTGTTGTTCTAGGAACTCCAGAAACATCAAACGGAAATATAAAATCAAACAGATAAGGAGCAGAAAGAAGCCACAAGGCAATCTTGGTTGGTCTCATCTTGCCATTGTTGACATTCTGTAGGCAGTGTAAGACAGGAGCTGAAAAGAGAGGAGATGATTTTGCCGCTGTTAATGGGGGGTAAGGGTGGGGAGTCCTTTCCCTTTCAGAAGGAAAAATATAAAGAAACCCAGTTTGAAAACTAAAGGTTTAGAGCTTTTCACTGATATATCGCCTCATTAGAGTATAAGAGAAGAGACAGGTAGGATATATACTTGCGCAAAATTATATAGTGGTACTGACCTGAAATATTGAATGAGCATGGTCCATCCTTCAGTTTTCTTTAATTAAAACAAATGTATTGAGGACGGAGTGGTATAATCCATCGCTCGATTAATGGGAAGGAGAAAAGCTTCAGTCCTAAATTCTATCCAAGTACACTAATTTTCCGTTTTATCACCTTCTGATTTTTACCTAATTGTTTTGTGGGGATGTGTTTTCTCTTCTGCTGATATGCTGACGTGTTATAGAAGTCACCCAAATTGAGCTGCTTGGCCTGATTCCAGCATGTGCTCTGCTCTGTTCTTATGGTAATTCAACTAGCAGAGGAACAAAATCCATCAACTGAGCGAGTGTGGATTTTTACTTTACAAAACTTCTTGAGAAACAAAATCTGTGAATGACACCTAAAGTCAGATACAACAAAATCTGGGACGGAGGGAGGAACATACACCCTTCTCTTTGACTCCCAGCTGTGCGTATAACTCATATAACTCAGTGAAGTGGGTTTTGCTCCTGTTCACATCTACGAGCCAATCCATCTGTGTGTTTTTATATGTAAATTATAGAAGAAGTAGGTTCGGATTCTGCTCTGTTTTACCTCTGATACGGGTTATCAGAAGTAGAAAGTGAGGCATTGCTTCACTATTCTCGTCTCTGAAATCTCTTATCCTTAACTCTTTAGAAATGGTGATGTGTTTTCTCTGAAATGCAAAATGCAGTGCCACTGATACTGTGCAGGATGAACGGCTCCTATAACTGACCTGATAGAATAAAGGGCCATTTTCTGCTGGTGGTTGGTGCCTCGGTGAAATCTTAGGAGAAGAAACAAAAGCCTTCTAAGTAAATTGCAGCATTTCTGGAAAGGTTTCATTTCTAATTTTTAATTCCTTTTTTTGAGGAGAAAGATCTATACCAAATTGCAAAATTATATTAAATAATTTTCACAATCTTTCTAAGTTTATGGTATTTTATAAAAATTATTCTTAAAGGCTTTTCACTGCTAATTTCTCTGCGTCCCATTGCTTAGCTAGAGCAAAAATAGGATGATATATAGCATAACTAGTTAGTGGCTGTGAGATAAAAAGGTACATTTGCACTCTCCATTTGCATCACACAAGGTTAGGGCTTGTAAATTAGATGAAACACTATTAATAATCAAACAAATGAGATCAGATCCATTGTTCTTTTCATTCTCTCCACCTCTGTTATGATAATTTTACACTTGTGCTCCACAATTGAACAATGATTAGGTTCCTAAATACAACATGAATTTTGACAAAACAAACCTCTGTAGAATCAAAATAAGTAATTTCTATTCAGCAGAAATGATTTTCACATTAGCCTGCATGGGATATTATACAACCCAATTATCACAATATGCAGACATGTATAATAAATAAGATACAGGAGATCTAATACACTATTATGCTATATCAACAGGGTTTTGCCACAGAAATGTGTAATGGTCCTATCTGCATCCAGGGAAATGTGTGGTGTGAAATAATAAATTGCTTCCCGCAGTTCAGTTTTTGATACCCAGAAAGTGCAGCACTAATGGTGGGAATGTATGTCACCAATGCTGCTTAAAGCTTCTGGTGTTCTCTGGATGGCAACTCTCTTGGCCAAAAGGGATATGCAGACTCTAACAGAATTTTCATGAATGATTAAATCTAGTCTAAGTTTTGGTTGGCGTGTCTGGGGGGCAGGGATGACCTTTTTTTTTTTTTAAGGAAGCGGGAAAGGCGTGATTTAATATTGTCAATAATATGTACTTGTTTCTGTTTGTGAAAGCGAATGTGAGTATGGAACTGGGAGGAGATACCGCTTGAACAACCCAAGCTTACACCAGGACTGGGGAAAGACTGAGGCTCTTGGGGAGTGACACAGTTACGGAAAATACTGTCTGTCTGCTCGACCAGTTTTGTCATGTGTGGAGGCGCACGTTACCTTGCAAACACACGAGAGCGCAGCTGATAAATGTACTTGGCATTTAAGTAAAGAGAATAGACAAAATGCTAAGTATTAATTGGGAAGGAGAGTGCAAGGATTGAGGGGAACTTAAATCTTACAGTTCCTAAAAAGATTTAAAACCAATAAGATGTACGGGTGTCCGCGCCCAGGCACTGCGGGGCCTGTGGGGGCTGCTGTGAGGGGAGCCCGGGGCAGCCCTGCGCTGGTCACAGCCGGTTCCCGCCGGTTCCCTGACGGCCCCACCTGGGCACAGCTGAGCCCCTCAGCCAGGCTGGGGGGGCCGCTGGGAAACCGGGTTTATAAAAGGGCAAAACCCTGCCCAGCTGTGAGGGAAAACGTGTGAGAACCAGCCCTGAGAGCCCCCAGGTGAGAGCAGGAGGAGGGGCAGGAGGTGCTGCAGGTGCCGGGGCAGAGATTCCCCGGCAGCCCCTGGGGAGACCATGGCGGAGCAGGGGAAGGGCGTGAGGAGGAAGGAGCGGCAGAGGAGCTGCTGTGGCTGACCACAGCCCCCGTTGCCCATCCCTCTGCACTGCTCGGGGTGGGGGAGAAGGTAGAAGAGTCAGGAAGGAAGGAATGAAGTTGAGCCTGGGAAGAAAAGAGTGGTGGAGAAAAGGTGTGTTAGTTTGTCTTTGTTTCTCACTATCAAATGCCATTTTAATTGGCAATAAACTGAATTAATTTTCCCAAAGTTGAATCTGGTTTGCCCGTAACAGCAGTTTGTAAGCAATCTACCTGTCATTATCTTGACTTATCATTAGCTTTTCCATCCTATTTTCTCCCTATGCCCTGTTTAATGGAGGAGCGAGAGAGCAGCTGGGCGGGCGCCTGGCAGTCAGCCCAACACATAAGACAATGTGAAAAATTTCATCACCAAAAATCCTAGGAAACTAGTTCATTGCATCATACACTGTAACATAAAGAACAGTTGTAACTCATTCCAGGCCTGGGCTGTAGTTTATACAAGCATGGTCTCTGTCTGTTGAGTTGAAGTTGTATCAAATTACACCTTTGTTAAACTAAAGTTGGAACTACTGCATAGAACTAATGTGTTAGATTTTATTATTACTCGTGATGGTTGATTTAGTTTGTGTGATGGTTTGGTTTGGGTCCCAGAATGAGGCATTATTTGCAATGTCTCTTCTAAACAGGATGATGTCACATTCTGCTTTTTCTAAAGCATAAGACAAAAGGTATCTCCCCTTCATCAGCTGAATACTTTCAAAATTTTGGAGGAAATGTTACAGTATTTTTCCCTCATGGTCAGGTTTTCACAAGTAGCTTTATTTTCATCTGTGGGGAATCAGTTATGAACCTACAGCTTAGGAAGGTATGAAATAAACAATTCATTGGGATTTTTATGAGGGAATTCCCCTCGAATTATGAGATGGCGGATGGCTGTAGTACTGATTTAACCCAAACATTCGGGTACCTAGATTCTTAACCCCATGAGAAACCTGTGAACGGGCTGCTCAGAACTCTGCAGAGCTACTTACCAGGCCCTTATTACCGTGGAGACCTACTTCTGAAAGACCTGACCCCTTATTCATAACCAGTGTCGTTTCCTTTTACATATAGGTATATCATTCTATCTTCCTAAATTAGACAGGTATTAGGAAGCTGTAGATTTGTTATCCCTGCCGTTCCTTTGCCTTTCTATTTAAGTCTGACTGATGCTCACCTTCATCTTCCAGTCCTATTCTTTACTATCGTATTTTCTGGGTCTAAAATGCACTAGTAGTCCATCTCTGGCTAATTATATTTGCTCCACACGTTTCCACTTTTGCCAGTTCAGCACCCCTGGGAGCAAAATCAGCTGTTGAACACTTGAGACTCTTGTCTTTGAAGTATTTTATTTAACGTAGTTGGACAGCCAGAGGACAACAGGAGAGTCAGGATGAAACAAGAAAGAATTTAATGGCCTAACATTTTTAGGCTAACTGTTCCAGGGTGATGCTCCACTTTTATTGCATATGGTGTAAAACAGTACTAAAGTTACTCTGCTTTCCTTCCTCTTTTGTCCAAACTGACGTTCTTATTCTCCAATTATCTTTTTTTCTCTTAAGAATACTTTTAGTGAAAGTTTTTCATCAAGCCTGTTTTGTTTTATACTCGTCTTCAAATCCCTCAAATCACAAGTCTTAGCAATAATGATCAATTTTTCTTAAAATTTTCAATGCACATTCAAAACACGACAAGAAAAGCAAATTACCCAAGAGACTGAATTACAAAAAAACTGTGATACAGCACAGCATTATTTGAAGATATACATAAAAAAAAAAAAAAAAAAAAGGGCATTTAGAGCTCTAGAGCTACATGGAAAAGCAAAAAGGATCTAGATCTTAATTTGCTGTTTTTTCTGCTGATAAAGCTGTTCTTTGTTTATAGTACTTTGAAAGTCCTAGAAAAAGTGTTAGTCCTAAAGGGAAATAGATCAGGAAGGAATTCATTTTAGTGAGTTTCAGCAGAAGATTTCTGGGACATTGCAATTAGGCTGAGATGAAAAGCACTGTCAGGAAGTAATTTACCTTTGTTATGGATGTGTTGTGTGTATTATTGAGTAGTTTCACACTTTAGTCTATAGAAAGTTAGCATTCCAAAGAGAAAAAAATCTCATTTTTGCACATATGCATTATGTTTCAGAGCTCCCAGATAGCTTGAACAAAAGTGTGACCCTTACCCTTGAGCAAAGTGTTAGTCTTGATGTATTTCATTTTAGTTTTGGTTTCTTTCATATGTCAATAGTGACAATTGTCTCAAAAAAATAAAAAGATCAAAATTGCCTATGATGAAAAATGACATTTGTTTTCTAGAGCAATAAAATTTGCCAAAATCTTAATTCATCTGTAAAAAGCAGAATATAAGTGTCTAAGAGAGAGAGATGGGAATTGGGGGCAAGGGGGGAATGCATTTCAGTCCTCTACTAACTGTAATCAGATTCTTTACGTGCCAGAGCAAGGTATCACCAGACAGTCAAAATACTATTATACTTTATCAGTTTTGTGGGGATTTTTATATACAAGCAAGTTTACCTGAAACAAGTAAGTGTTTCTATGAGTAAAGCTGAATTTGTGCCTTGTGTGCTTGACAATACTGTTAATAGGATGTGAGCTTCAGTGGATCAGTGGATTCTGTTTGATCTACTAATGAGTGACTTTTGTCCTGCAGCTTCTCTCTGTGTTTGTGTACCTCCTTTACCTAACAACCTATATCTATAGAACTCCCAGGAAAATAATTATCTTTGCATTTTTTCTCTAACTTAGTTGAAATTAGCCAGTAGGTTCCAAAGTATGCTAGGTTAGGCATACTCACGTGTAAATGCAGTATAAATGCTTTACCAAGATTTATTTTATATGAAACCTGGCTAAAAATGGGTTTTACAAAGTGCAAGAGACCTTGCTAGCCAAGTTGAGTCCATAGAAACCTCTTCATGTCTGAGTTATAAGCCCTCAAAGACTGATTTTTATATTGAAAATGCTGAGACTACCTTAATGTAAAAGCCTGAACAGCGTCGATCTAATTAGAGTTTACCTTTTCATTTTATCAGAATTCCACTCCTGAGTACTTTGTGTAAAGATTCCAAAAGAAACAAAGGATTAAATACTCATATCACAGCTTAAGGTCCCTTCAGAGCTTTATTGACTTTTGTAAGTTCACATACTGCAGACTTGTAGAGGATTCAGAATCCTTAAAGACAGCTACGGTAACGAATAATTCCCTTATGGGCTAGCTGCCCCCAGCTAAGAGGCAGTCCAAGAGATATAAGGTTGATTCTGTCAAACACTATATTCCACAGGACAATTTTATCCATGCTGAACATGGTGACAAAATGACACAAGGGACAGAATAAGGAGAGAGGAGAGGAGTAATAAGGGGAGACCACTCCAAAATTATATTAATTAATATAGCTAGAGATTATATTATGTGTGACACTAACAGTACAACACCCATGAATAATAATAAGATTCAGTGATCAGTAGAAGCTTAAGACTTATTTTAATATATCTCCCTGAGAAATACTGTCTTCTCAATTAGAGATGCAAACATTTAAGAGAAGTGGCCTCGTGTAGATCATACAATAGATAACAAAAATTAAATGTATTTGGGTTAACTGTCCTCTTTCATATAACCATAGAACACTTCTATCTTAATTAAGCAATTTTTGCTTAATTGTAAAGAATTAGTCTTTTTATATAGCAACCTAATTTTCAGAAGTCCTCATTTTGTTATGTTAGTTCCCAGGCTTTACTTGGATTCAAGCATAAATTAGAGCCATGGTTTCAAATAAATTTTAACTTACCTTCAACTATTGTCTTTTTGTTGAAAACTCTTACAAACAAATATAAAATGAAACATGTTTAAGAACTGATTGTGCTATACACAATAGAAGCACTTTTTATTTCCCTTACAGTAGCTGTGGTTTCCATAAGCAGGTGAGAAGGCATCCCTAGAGACTGTGTTAAACACTGAGTTACGCTGCAGATTTTATGTTTTAATGCTCTTAACACATCTATCTTTCCCTCTAGTTTCTTTTTATCCTCATAATCTGACTGATTCTTGGATAATTTACTCAGCAGAACAAAAATCAGCTTTGCAAAGTGATCAAGGTGGGGAAAACTTGCATAGGGAGTTTTGTGTCCTAAATCGCATTAGAATATGGGATTTTTCTCCTTAAACTCAGTATAATCCTACTTTACAAAGAACTCCAGTGGTTTACTCTTCAGCAACAAACCAAGGTCTGTATTTCCTTTTCTTCCAAGACATACCATACAGTAATTCCCAAATAAAAAGAGATGCCAAAGCATGTTGGACAAATTGAACTGTTTTCTTCTGTTTGTAGTAGCCCATTGTGTGCACACAAGGCTTCCAAGTACCTCCATAATTGTATCTTTTGAGGCATACCTAAAGGTGCTTTACGACTGACTTCCTCAATCTATATGCAGATTTATACTAAGCCAGTAAATAACTTGTAACAATTCATATGGTTTGTGCTCTTTGCAGTCCAATTCTGTTCATTTGTGAACTGCTTCTATTCTTGGGCACATCAGCAGTAATAAGATTGCTAATAAAAAGCAGTTAATATAATATATAATGGGAGTACCAAGTGTAACTTAGAGGGGTGATTTTTGACACAAGAGCTTTTTCAAGCTTTGGGCAAAAATAAATTAATACAATTTTATTTGCTCTTTTTTTTTGCCTTTGCAGTCTAAATACAGCCTTGTGGCATAACTGCTGTTTCTAATCCCATTTCTCTTTCTCTTATGTATGTTATAACCCTTTTGTTCACTTCAATATTTCTGTGCTTTGACAGTTTCTTGAGGTCAGGTGCCAAAATGAGTCAATTGTACACTTCTGAAAATGTTCACACAATGTTTTCGGAGAACTTTTTTGTTCCAAAACCAGAAGCTATTGAAAATGGACCTCCTCTATACTGCTGACTTATGAGTATAAACAAAACTTGCGGTTGCAAAGTATATGTACAGAGACTCCCTTGGTACCAGCATCGTTAATGCTGCCCGTGCAGTCTCTTCAGGTGACTCTCGATATTATTTTGCCATTTGTATTACTCTGGTTTACGAGAATATCAATGTATGTTGATGGGAAGGGAATAACCTCATCTACTAAAGAAACCCACCTCCAATCCTCATCCTCTGAGGCAATCCAAAAACTAGTTTACTTTCAGCCTTCTGTTAGTCTGATTTGTAACATCTAAGGATTAAATTGTCTCACTATAGTGATGAGTGCAACACTAAAACTTGAAAACCTATTTTTTTTCTAGCCAGCGCAATGCAGCCAAAGTGTGCAGATTGTCTTATGTCATGCTGGTTATGGCTGTGTCCTCTCTATTAGAATTGCTTCTCTTCTCACCACCACCGCTGCAGACATACTCCTGGCATTTTGATTGCTGTTGCTACAGCCTGAGTGGCTTGAATGCTGCAACGCGATTTCCCAGAATCCTCCTCAGATCTCTGCACATAGTGAAGTTGCTGAAATTCTCTCCATCTAAACCTTGGAAAAATATGAGAGAACTCATTAGGAGCTGATGTTGTATGGATCTAAGATAAGGCTTTGTCAAGGGGCAAACTGGAAGGGCATGTATTTCTTTGAATTTCTCCTTCCATGAGGAGAAACATCTTTGATGAAGTACAGCCTAATGATTTTGGCTGATGGTTTCCATTGAATTTGATACAAAACCTTTCACAGCGGTTAACATTTACTTAGAAAAGAACATATAGCCCTGATCCTGTGATGACACCTATATGCTTATATTTGAAGATCCCCCCAGGAACCCAGGGACTATAAATGGAACCCACTTTCACAAATATAATTATAGATGTGGGCTTCAGAACCTATTTTTGTTCGGTAGCAAGATATCAAGAGACACCTACACTTTCACTTTTTCTGCAGTTGGATCTGTGGTTTAATATTTTCATAGAATAGGGAATGATTGAGAGTGGGAATTGCAGATCAGAGGAGAGGTAGTGAAATGTCATTTGTGTTGCATAATTTGTACTATCACTTGTCAACAGTGATCCCCTTAATGCCATCCCTTTGACAGATGAGCAAAGCAAGCTTTTAGAATTTTAAAGAGTAAAAGCTGGGATAAAAAGACAACCATGTTTGATTCCTTTCTGCAGTTCACAGGATTTGAAAGTCATGACACTGGTTATTACTGTGGTCTTTGGAGAGATGCACAGAAACTTAATCTATCTAATCAAACTGTCTCAAAAGATAAACCTAATCAAAACTTTTACCTACACAACTTCTACTATGCTTTTTTTCCCCCCCAGTATTTATTATTAGCCAAGGGGATAGCATATTTAGTATATTAGCAGTATTAATTAACTGCTTTGCTGCTACTAAATGCATCAGGTATGTTCACCTGATACCGACAGCCTATGCTTCTGAGGACCGCAGTGGTGTCATGGGCAGGTTTTAACTGCAGTGAAAGATATCACCATGAAAGTCCTGGAGGAAAGGTGGAAAGTTTGATTCTAAATTTCAACTCCCGTCTACTTTGTAATAAATTAAAAGTCAGGTAGCTAGGAGTTTCTTTGCAGCTTGAACGGCAGCTTAGTTATTTATGTATCTGGTAAGAGTGAGTAAAGAAATCGGGGAGCTGACAGTACGTGGCTAGAATTTTACCCACTTTATTTGTTCTTTGTGTCTTTTTTAGTTGATTGTTTCATCAAATAATAAATGTTTCTACTAAGTTGTAATATAATGTTGGAAACAACAGCTATAGTTTCTTTTGTCTAAGAACAAACTTATTTGACACTAGATAGAATGGTATGCCCAAAATGTTCCTCGTTTTTAGCCATTACATAATAGCTCTGCACTGCTTCATGTATTCAATTATCTCTGTTAAATGGATAGTAATATGTTAAAGATTAGTTGAAATTTTGGGGAAATTGAAGGTCTTGGGGGTTTTGGGTTTTTAGTATTAAGAAGGCAGGTTTTGAGAACAAACTTGAAGTGCTGAATAATTTGGGGAGTGGAATGATAAATACTGCGAAAGGATTCAAAAGAATTTCTAATTTATAACATTTTTGATTGGTAGTCATGAGGGATATTTTCAAAGGTCAATAGAGAGGTGGAATGCATAATTAAATACAGATTATTCAGGGGAAGATTAGAGGTTGAAATATGAGCAGGTTAAATTTGTATCAATAAATACTAAACATAGGATGACATTATTTAATTTCAGCTCAGATTATATATCACTCCTCAACAAATGAAAATGATGTATAACTGCAGTTTCAGAGCTGCATATTAAATGTAAGAGAAGGAGAGAAGATTTGATGCATGTGATTTAGAATACAGAAAGACAACAAAGTTGAGTATGAAGAGGACCTGCACAGTGTGTGTATGATTTAATCCAAATATTTATACCTGTGTGCTAAGTAATGTGTTAAATAATTGAATTTATGGAAGATGCAGGAGCAGGGGCAAGACAATTTATATCCCATATTGAATATCTCCAATGTATACCAACTATTGAACAAAAAAAAATCATTTTCATTCTGTTCTTTATGAACTAGAAATATCTGTTTAGTTTGAAGATGTTTCACTGTTACAGAAAAATGATGTGAAAACAGAATCAAACCTCTAGTGTGCCACAGATTAGGGATGTCAATGCATATTTCCAATTAGAATTCATTACTTGGTCATGCAGTAGGAGAGGCCTTAAAGAACATATAAGACTAGAATCCAATTTTACATGTGTTACATTGTTTAATGATTAAGTCATTTTGTTCGTAAGATTCTTATCTGATTCATCCGAGCAACACTGCTCTTTTAAGTGTAACAGTATTGTTCTTGTAAACACAGTGGAGTTTGTAGGGAGAGGCAGTATGTTTTATGTGACTAATGTGACTTGCCTGTGCACCTGACAGCTTGCCTGTAGTTTCATTGCTATTTCAGTTGATCTAATAAGTAATATTGCCTGCAAACCCTGCCCCGTTCTTATCCATACCCAGGGGTGGAGGGGTTTTGTGTGTCTGTATATGCACGTGTGTGCATGTAATACAATAGCAAAATGAAAAAATGTTAACAAAAATGAATGAAATTCATAAACATTTAACCTGAAAACTTATCACTTTCAATTATTTCACAAAATTTTCCCTTAAAAGTCTTTCCAGAATGGTGACAGGAATGACAGTAGCAGAAATTCTTATTTACTGGTGATTCTCTATGGAATCTTCAGAAATGCTGCTGCTTCGCAGTTCTTCCGTATGAAAACCCCTAGGAAATGGCTGGGAGGCTTGTTCAGGAGCACATGTGCTGAACTCCTCTTTTAGTTGGTAGAGCTTAGCTTGTACAACCATACTACTCTGGACTGTCTAGGTGCTTTGCTGCCTAACTGACTTTTCTTTGCTGAACTGGAATCTTTAGGTGGTGTTTGCAGAAACAGTCTCGTAAAGTCCAATTTGTCCTCTTACTGAGTGCTTAAATTTAAGTAATTTGTTAGACTTCTGCTTGTGAAACCTTGGATAACACTTTAGTACTGATTTACCTGTGACCCTAATGTGGGGGAAATGTGTGACTTAGTGTATTATGTCTGTGTAAAACTAATGCATTCAGCGATAAGAGGTTCATCTTGAGTTCTGGAGAGCTGATAAATCTCAGTCCTGTGATATGTTGTTGATGGAGGGTGGCCTGGTACCCTCAGGACCGCACTGATGAGTTGCTATCACCAGAGGCTGTTTGTAGCCAGTGGAACCTGGAGTGCAGGGCTGAGGAGTGCTGCTCCCAAATCCTCTTCAATCCCATAGCAAAGCCTCATGATATTTTGTGTTCTTGTTTAACTTAATATAGACTGCTTTAGCTATGACTCTGGTCCAAGCCTTTACAGCACTTCGTACCTTCTCAAAAAAAAAAAAAATTAAAAGTAGCTTAATAACAGTAAATGTCTACTAATAAGGTCTTGTAAATTTTTCTTAATTAATATTTTTTGTGGTTCTTGGCCTAAGTACCACCTCATCATCTATCATAGCAGAAATATTTTTATCTTGCCTAGGCCTGCTTAGGAGACAACATTTTTTTTAATAGGAATGTCACCTTAGGTTTTTTTTAAGAAAAAATTTGTGAGAGATATCCAATATAGTTACTTTTAGTATAACTTACATCTACTTTCTGAAATGAATATACAATTTTCATACCCTTTTGTTCATTCTGCTCAGACTATCAGGCTGTTAGTCTAAGGTTTATTCCTGTGTTCTTTTTCATAAAAGTAGCATAGCTAAATGTCCTACGTGATTTATAGAAAATTATTCACATAATTTGCAGCATTTTAATAAGAGCTTGTATATGACTGTCTTAATCCAATAATATACCACTTAATTTTGTGTTTCCTTCTTACTGTTTTTTTTTTAATATTTTTAAAACAATTCAGTAAATATAAAATAGAAGAAGGTTAGATAGTACAAGATGTGAAAATATTTTTTAAAACAATAATGTTAACTATAAAAAGATCGACAAAAAGTGATAAGACAAAAAGTAAAACAGAGTCAATGGAAACCCTGTTCCCTGAGGACGTGCGGTGTTGGCGCCCAGGGGCAGCCTGCGGGGGCCGCTGTGAGGGGAGCCCGGGGCTGCCTCGCGCTGGTCACAGCCGGTTCCCGCCGGTTCCCTGAGGGCCCCACCTGGGCACAGCTGAGCCCCTCAGCCAGGCTGGGGGGGCCGCTGGGAAACCGGGTTTATAAAAGGGCAAAACCCTGCCCAGCTGTGAGGGAAAATGTGTGAGAACCAGCCCTGAGAGCCCCCAGGTGAGAGCAGGAGGAGGGGCAGGAGGTGCTGCAGGCGCCAGGGCAGAGATTCCCCGGCAGCCCCTGGGGAGACCATGGCGGAGCAGGGGAAGGGTGTGAGGAGGAAGGAGCGGCAGAGGAGCTGCTGTGGCTGACCACAGCCCCCATTACCCACCCCTCTGCACTGCTCAAGGCAGGGGGATAGGAGGTAAAGGATTCAGGAATGAAAAAACGAAGCTGAGCCTCAGAAAAAGGTCAGGACAGGGTGTGGGGGAAGGTTGTTTTATTTTTTGTCCTTGTTTCTCCCCATCCAATGCCACTTTAATTGGCAATAAATTAAATTAATTTCCCATGCTACCCAAGTCTGTTTTGCTCATGATGGCTACTGGTAACCAATCTCCCTGTCTTTATCTTGATCCACGAGCTTCTCCATCTTATTTTCTACTTTGGCCCTGTTGAGGAGGGGAGTGAGAGAGCGGCTGGGTGGGCGCCTGGCAGCCAGCCAAGGCCAACCCACCACCTCTGAGTGTTATGTCAATCTATTGTTGCCACAGTCATTCTTCAAGGAAACTGAATTTTGAGACCTATGTCTTTTTGTGTCTTAATCTGGCAGTGCAATCCAAAAGCTATCCTGCTTTCTTTAAATATGTATGTCTACTATTAGCTGTTATAATAATATAAAACACATGCCATTACCTTTTCCTTTTGGTCCTCTAAGATTTCTGATTTTTCTATCAAGGATGAGGTCAAAATGGAGTCACAAATTGATGGACTGTACTAAAAAAATTTTTTCTTATCCTACTCTTTTTTCTTCCTCCTGCATTAGAAATGCATGCCTTTGAACTGACTGTAAGTGAGCTTTGTAATGTCTGTTACACACAATGTCGTTACTTGTAATGTCTATCATCATTGACTCATAACAGGGGTTTCCAGTTTGGAAAGGAAGGGAGTGGGGACTGTATTAATGGTTCCTACTAAATACATGATCAAACATGAGGAAGTCAACCATTAATTCCGTATTCCATTAATTATCTAACTGTACGCTACATTTTTCATCAGTTACATAGGCAGTTAAACATGGTTAGGAGGTATGTGTGTCTCGGACATATGTGTGTCCAGGAGGCAAAATCAATTAGTATTTTCCCCCACTTAATAAATGTTAATAAATTTATTAGGTGGGATAAAATAGTTTAATGACATACCTCACTGACCATAGAATAAGTTACAAAATTAGAAATACTCATAGTTGTCTGTGTGTATATATATAGTTCCTCCATGTACTCTTTCTGTATTTGTATTTGAATACTTAAATATAAATTGCATGAGACATGCAAGAACCCCAAAATATTTTACCAAATTCGTCCTTCATGTGGATGAAATTCACCCCGATGGACTACCAGTGCTGTTCAAGTTAGTAGAGGGAATAATGATATTAAGTGACTTAACCAATCACAGTGGAGTAAAATTGCTTAATACTGAATAGTGAGAGTCAACTCGTAGGATAAAGTATTTAAGACTAGTTTGGAAATTACCTCTCTCACACTCTGCAAGGCTGGAGACATCTTTTTGTTATAGACTTTCAAGGATTTATAAAATCAGTCCGTGTTTTAAATTATTAGTTGCAATAGGAAGAAATGTTTCCCTGTAAGGAGTATTGTAAATGGGAAAACATATGAGTTAATTATGAATAATTCATTGTCTGTATTCTACTGGATTGCTTGATATCTTTTTTTATTTGCAACATTTCAGCTGTTTTATCATCTTATCTTGAATTTACCCCAAATCTGTCTCCTGCTCTGTGAAAGTTCATTTCCTTCCTTTCATTCTTGAACATCTGATTACATTTTGGCCCTTAGTCTCATTACCTTACATTCCTGTACACTGCATAATTCAGTTATCAAACCATAAGCCTAATTCATCCAAATGATTTCAAATTAATTTGCATTATTCCTTTTTATTTTCTGCATGTCTGACTGCTGCTCAAAGTAAAAGCACAAAAACTGGGCATCTTGTATTCTCCCTCTTTTATGCCTTATAATCCCTTTCTTGAAGATTGTTCTGCATTAGAACCCTGATACTCAAACGTAAGTGTACACAGGAATCAAACGTAACTCCTCGGTTACGGTGCTATAATGGCAGAGACAAACTCAGCTGTCTTTATTATCTTTGAATTGAAAATAAAGAAATCGCTTGAGGTATGATTATCTTTTTACACTATCTAAGGCGCTAACGTACGCTCCTTAAAATATAATTTAAAAGGTCTATAGAATAGTAACAATTTACCTTTAAATGAAAGTTTTTAAACATTTCGTATTCATTATTATTTTGCACCATTCACATTGTTTTGTGAACAAACGTGGGGAAAAAAAAAACACAAATCAAGAAACAAATCAAATAAATAGAAAAAAGGGAAAGGGTATAAAGCATGTCATTAAAATCCTGTTATTACCATAAAACAGGAAACAAATCCTTTAAACTGTTCTTTGCTCTGTATTACTTTGTGTGCTCTCGTGCTGCTTTTCGTCAGTTTCTGACGAAAACTCTCTGATTACTGAGTGGCTGAAATGAGCATGGATTTCGTGAGCTTCTGCCCTAAGATGTTAAATAATGTAATTCTTAGGAAACTCATGCACCAACAGTCTGTTCAAAGAGCTTGCAAAACATGGAGCACGTAAGACTTGACCATCAAAAAGAACGTCTATAACACTGGTTCTTTTGTCAGTTGTAACAAAACCTTAGAAAATGAGGCCATGTGAGCCACGCGATCGTTCCCTCCTGAAGCTGTGCTGGTGTGTTGGCTCCCATGCGATCTTGGGGAGCAAAGCGCAGCTTGCTTTTGTAACTTGATCCAGTGGCTGGTGAGGCAGATGCTCTCTAGAAAGGATAATGTTCGCGCAATGCACAGATCAAAGTGTGCTCCCAGTTACTCTTGTGTAGGGCTTGCTTAATGATGTCTGACAGATGCTACACAACACCAGACTCAGTGCGTTGAAAAAAGATGAAAGAACTTTCAATATTACAATACCTCAATAGTTGTGAGTTGTTGTGACCAAATGCTGTGCCCCAAGGGAGCTCAACCAATGAGTCCTCTTAACTGCCAGAACACCTTCTGGAAAGCTTGGCTGGGTGCCACAGTACTTTGTGTTTTACTCTAAGGCTTAGTCATGGCAGGTGCAAACTGCTGATACCCCACTGGAGTCAGTCCGTTGGAAGTGTGCTGTTAGACCAGCAGAAAAGCTGGCCATAGACTGACTTTTAGTGGTATTATTGTAGCTTGTTTAAACTCATGCTTAAGCTCTGTTGTGAAAAAGATGCTTTCCAGAAACATTTGAAGACATCAGCCTCCAGAGGTATTTAGGATTCTGACTCCTGTGGAAGTCAGTGGGGTTTGACATGTAAATGGTACTGAGCCCTCTTAACTACTTTTGACGGTCTGGTTTTAAGATACTTTTCATGCTGAAGTCTCCTTCTCCTGCTGAACAAGTATTACAGAATATTATATCATATTTCTGTTGAAAGATGAAGAAAATCTGCTTGCAAGTTCAGGGTGGGTTGGCTGGTTTTTCTTTTTGTGGTTGCAGTTGAATTATATTAATTCTGACTTTATGGAGAGAAATGTTTTTTATAGGGTAATCAGTTTTGGGGAAGAGGGGCAATTTCGAGAAGCTTGTTCCTGGAACTTTAAATATTATGTGGAGGAGCAGAGCAGAGTTAAGGAATTCCCTCAAGCAGCTTCGTATCTGTAAGTCAGTAGGTGATTTCAGCAGCTGGGGGGGGTGGGAAGAGAAAACTAGTGAAAGTAATTCTCTTACAACTTTTTCTTTGTAGCTTGGTTTTCTATTGGAAAATAATGCTGATGTTTCTTCGTAAAGAGTTTTACAGTTCTTAATGAATAAACATGCTTACAACTACCACAGTTCTCTGCCACTTCCTCAATTTTACCTGTGGGAAAAAAGATCCCTCATATACCTATGGGGACGAGGCAAACCTGATCCAAGCCCTGCCCAAAAGGCGGCACAAAACGAGCCCTGGCCCAGGCACTGGCTGTCTTTGCCTCACCTGGCATTCCTTGCTATCAGATTATTTTTATAACATAGAATTACTCTGCTAAGAGTAGCACGGTGCATCTCACCATTAGCTGTTGGAGGAAAGCCAACAAAAACTACACAGTGTGTCACGTGTAGTTTGCCTTTTCTATGATGTATTAGAAGCTTTTTAAACCTGCTTACATCAGAGAGTTTAGCTGTGGAGGTCTTCCTGAAGCCTGTATTTCACTGGGGAAGAGGAGCTCCCGTAGTGCTGTGATGGTGATGGCTGTTTGTCAAAGGAAATATATGCAGAAAGTGGTGCCAAAGAAGTACCTTGTAGGTAGGGTGGGAAAGCAAACCCATGTAAGAGAAATCTGTCGGGATGTTACTGTTATTAGACGGGCAGACAAGTGAGTGGATACTTCCTGCTTGTTTTCTTACCAAAAAAAAATAAAATAGTTCTCATCAGTGTTATCAGCTTAGCCTCAAAATGACTTTCCTCCCCATTATTGCTTATAAACAAACCTTTATCGCAGATAGCTCGCCTGCTGAATTAAGACGCTGTATTAAACAGTATATTGCTTCTGTCAGGGCCGATCGGCTGTTTGTGCAGATAATAATGCCAACTGCAACAACAACAATCAGCTAGTGTAAATTAACTTAACTGTGTGAAATAATGCCTCCTATATCAGATTAGCTTGCTGAATGACTTTATCCTTAAATTAAAGCTTGCTGGGGCGTAATAGTAAATCATTTAAATGGTGCTGGGCTTTTCAGGTAATGTCTTCATATATTACTGTAATTTCAATCCGCCAAGGCATGCAGATGGCTGTAGTCTCTAGTTCCTTGTCTCCAAAGCCTCTCCCGTGCTGCCATTTTGTAATTACAGCGCAGGCATGCTGCCTGCTGCTGTTAGATTTCCCATGGTGCACCAGCAGCCAAGGCAATGTATTTTAAAATTATTATTCTTGTGTGGCCCTCATAACATAAATGTAAATCTTTTATGCTAACGCTGTCAGGGGTTTAGCACTAGGGCTCCAAGGTGCTCTGATGTAGAAATCACCAGCAATCCATCAACCAAATATCATTTGGGATCTGGCAAATGACTTGCATTTTGGGAGGACTGTAAGCAGAGCATTATTGTAAGGTTAGAGAGTGATTTTGTTACTAGGTGCTTGGAAGCCTTGAAGGTGTTCTTTATTTATTTATTCTGCCATTGTACATGGGTGTTTAAGTAAGAAATTCTGCCCCAGCTCAAATGCCCAGCGTATGACTTGATGAAAGCTTACTGTACTTAATATGCTGAAGATAACATCTGAGCAAATAACAGCTTCCAAATTAAAAGCCTGAATATATATCAACAAGACCAGACTAAGATAGATAGCTGTTATAAAAGCAATATAGAGAAAGAAATTCTCCTGGGTCTGTGCTGTGAGAAAGAATGGGATTATTTAGTCCTTCATACTCACGTGCAAAGGTTCAGTGATTGCTTGGTATTAAAAATTCAGGTTTTATTGCCTAGTGTTTCATAATTTTTTTAATTTGCATTTTATAAAAGGGCAACAAAATCAAATGGTTTGAGAAAGCCTTGCGATTGCTGTTAACTCTGTGTGCAAGATATCCTTGGTACTGAATGCTGTGTGTGTTAGAGCCTTTCCTCAGCCAAAGGTGGCATCAAGTGCCGCTTCCTGACTGAGTGGTTCCGCAGCACGGTAATGGGACAAATGGCAATGAAGGTGCACCCATATATTTATGCAGTTGAGGGCAGAATGAACTCAATGTAAGACCTTGAAGGTAAATAGCTGGGGAGCGGCATTGTGTCTGTGCAGCTCCAGGGTGCTGCTGCTGGGTCAGTGTTAACTCAGGTGAACACTGCACTGCTCCGCACTTTTTATGTTTACTGACAGCTTGACCTGCACATATGTCCACTGCTGGGTGACGTATCCCACCCAAATTTCTGTTTTCAAAGCAGGGGGTTTGGGCACTCTGGTTTTCCATGTCTATTTGTGGCAGGGCTCAAGAAAAGAACCTGATCACAGAAAGCCTGAAGGCCTTCAGGTGTCACGCAAACACAGTCACTTTTGGAAGCAGAGGCCAGGCTGCCTAGCTCTGAGGTCTTTGTACAGTATTGTGCATAAATCAGTCCAAGATTTTTCTGATACCATTAGCCTTGGTTGGGTTTGTGTACAAGTAAAGATTTAAGAGCATCCTTTCTCTTGCAGGGAGCAACGAAATTCAGCTGTTTCCATTTCTTCCACCTGAGCACTTCGGAACCTATGCACTAAGTTCTGCTTCTCCCATGGTAGTTGTAGCCCCCTTGCAAATTGCAGGTCAAAGCACGTTAGTCTCTTTACACAATGCACAGGTAGAGAAAACAATCCTAACATTTGTAAGCAATTGTGGCATGTTGTAGCTCTGCAATTCCCAGGAAAGAACAGAAAAGTGCTAGGTCAATTGCCTCTTGTCTTTTGGCTTCTCTCCAAAATTTGCCTCTCTCGTCTTTTGGCAACCATCCAAATCTGCTTGGACAACACAGAACAGAGTATCTGAGGCCTGGGCACGCACACTGCTGCAAAGTGGCATTCCTCCAGTTTTATATGATGCTGTATGTGCAGTCTGATCCTCGTGACCAAATCATTCCTCTCCCAGATGGACAGTCAAGACAGCAGACTCTTTAGAAGGTCCTGCTGAGGCCAATCTATTTCTCTTCCTGTGCCAGAACATATTAGACTTGCAGCTGGATAAAACAGTGGGCTGTGCTAACTAGCTGATGTATTTAAAAAGAGAGATGAACAATCAAATCTTCTCAGCATGTATCTCCATCAAAACAGTGATGGATGGGGATTGCATCTTTTTCTTGCAGGCTACAAGGAGTAGCAGAAGTCTCTGTTACAGATGAGAACTCTCTTGAGTCTGGTGTTTTGAGGATGTGGAAAGTCAACTGTTAACTGTGACAATGTAAACCCGCTAAAACCTTTTAAAACTGAAGAGCAGAGAGATATATGGCACAAAGGAAAACTATCAGAAGTTTCACCACTCTTTCTATGCTTTTCTTTGGTACCAGTTTTCTTTGGTGACAATATTGAACTGACCCCATGCCAATCGCTCTACCATGAGCAATCTAGAGGCAAATTCTAATGAACTTGGCCTGAAATGCTGCACATGGCACATCGAAAGTGACATGCCAGTGTCGTCTATGCCAGGAAGTGATGAGGTTAATTTGCGTGACGTTTCTTGCAACGCTATTAGCCAAGCTGGATATCAGGCAATGCTGAGCTATACTCTTAACTGCTCTGTCCCCATATAGCTGCTGGTTGCTATGTGATGGCTGGGAAGCAACTCTTTCCTGGTTACCTTTGTGCAGGAAGTACTGGCAAGGTTAACACAGGTACCTTTCAGTATACATTGAATGAGAACATACTTTAGCTTCCATTTGCTGTTCCCGAATAAATTGAAAAAGGAAAACTTGTATAATTTAATTGAGAATAGAGTAATATGTAATGCAGCAAGAGAACAATAAAAACTCCTGTTGTATTAACAATACAAGATAGAAACAAATACACAACAATACTAGACATTTAAAAATACATACACAAAAAAATATTACGTAAGCATGTGCGATGTGCTGCCCGATTGTGTGACTGTTTTCTTCTCATTACTGTGACTCTGTCATTTTTAACTGGAGATTGAAACCAATGGTCTTCCTGGAGAAGACAATGGAAGACTGGGGATTGCTGCCTCAAAAAGGTATTCTGAACTTCTTGCTTCAGAGTCACTGCTCAGGAAGGGTCATTGAATATTAAGATCTGCTTTTCTTCTTTCATCAGGTCTAGCGGAGTACACTGTATGTTCACTGTAATTTAACCAGAGCTAATTAGAGCTGGGAAAATGGGAGTTTTGCCATTGTTTTCAGTGGAGCCAGGATTTCTCCCAGCCTGTTTTTCTGCAGAGATCTAATACTCCCTCAGCGGGCTTAAGATTTTGATAATGATAATGACATAGCTGTATTATATCTCTGGGGAAGGAAGACTGCTAATTGTCAGCCACGAGAAAAGTGTGATTACTCTTTAGTTGTGTTCTTATAAAAAGGCATTATATGTATTTCCTGTTAATTGCCTAAGCACAAGAACTGTGCTCTGAAATATGTAAGTTTCTTGTGTTGGAAGGCCATAATAAAGCAATTAATTTGGGATAAATTTTTTGTCATAGTACAAGGAACCACCTAAGGCTCAACCTTCACAAGGGTTGTACCCATAATTTTGGTAATAGTGGTGCTAGTAGATATTCACCGTAATCAAGTGGGGCCACAGATGCTTTTCAGACCTTGGTATTTTCAGAGTTCTGATGTTATAATAGTTTCTGCCATATAGTGTGAGTTTATTGACTGACTGACTGACAGGGATCTGAGCTGGCTATAGGATTTCACCGCGATAGCACTTTTTAATATTATCAGAAGTCATATAAACTTTTCAGTCCGGCTTGGGAGATAGAAGTAGAGTCAGCTTTAGATCTTTCCCAAATTGATTTTTGGAAGGTTTCCATACAACAAAAATGTTACATTTGTAGGCCTATTTCACACAGGTTTTTTTGACAAAATGCTGCATTTACATCTCTCTCCATGCAAAGTGCAAACATCTGCTGCTAGAGTCCATGGCACTTCCTCTCACGTTATGTCTTGCCATTCCCAGCCTTGCCATCATCTGACCTTGAGTACTTAATTCTGCAGTCATTATTCTCTCTAGGAAGTCAAAAGGCACAGTGAAACCATCCTGCAAAATTTTCTAGCACTCCCATTTCAAATTTAGATTGTTGCAAACTGTACTAAAGTCAGATGACAAAAGTTATAATCCATTTTTTTGTGAAATTACGAAGGATTCTTTATATCTTTCCTTTTCAAATATAAATGCAGGAACTTTTTAACATTTTTATAATCTTTTTCTACTGTATGTGTAATAGAAAACTGGTCTACATTTTGTGTCTGTGAAATTTTTTTAAAAAATATTAAATATAAAAATATCAGTATGTCAAGTAAAATCTCCTTACTTACAGCTACTTTATCTGGCAGGACATGATATGTCTGTGATAATATTTGATAACACAATCTGTAAGAAAAGTTAGCATCCTTGAAGAATAATGGCAGGCTAAGAAAGTAATTTCTTGAAAAGTTGTGTTAAATGGGAATTATGATAAAAGGAAAGTCGTGCCTTCTCTCCTTGAATTTGCAGGGCTGTGGACAAAGGAAATGCTAATACTAATCTGTAATCGAATATCATAGTAGGCTTTGGTTTATACCCAAAAGATTATTTGTTTTGAATCTAAGCTGGGTGCACTGAAGAACATCCCCTACTGACTTTTCAGTGTGAGCTGACTGATCTTGTCTCCTTTCCTGCTAATCAATATTGTAGTGTCTTGATGCAAGTGAAGGTAATCCAGGATTTCAATGGGGTAAAGGGAAGGAGAATCTGATCCTCCATGTTCATGTGTAGTTTACTTAATGTTTTGCTCATAATTTTCTAAACCACTTATATTTTTCTGTAGAAAATAGTTTGGTTCTGTGTGCATGCAGCTTCACCTTTTCCTGGTGATTTTTTACCATCCTCCTTACTGCTCTAAGCTGAACAGAACTGGAAAAAAATAGGGGAGGGGAGAATCCCGTTGAAGTGTGTGTGTGTGTGATTTATTTACATTACTGATTGCTAGGGAAATAGATGGAGCAGTTAATGGAAAAACACCTGCTATTGGGTATTCTTATGTCCTTCGTAAGCCTTCAGAATCCTAAAAAGATTTTATTATCATTAGCTAATTGAAACTGAGTTCGAAATAAGAAATAATGACTATCATTTTTCCTAGCACTAAAGCTTGGATTCCCTCCCCAATCATTGTTTCTAATTGTAGCCTCATCTGCAGATCACATTTACCTTCTTTTTCACAAGATCTGCTGGAAACACTTTTGTATGTAGTGTTAACGGAGAGTAGATCAATTGCAAGTTACTGGAAGCTGATTTTCCATAACAGAGATCATATCAGTTCCTTTTATTTATTAAAAATTAGACTAATTCTGGGCTTTTAACACGTACACACTCCTCCTTCCCCCTCATAAATAGCATTTTGTACAGTTATGGGTCTGTGGAAGTCAATAGAATTTCTCTGTTTACTCTGATGGGGCCAGAATTTCACCTTTACATTTTATATTGATTTACAAAATATAATAAAGGAGCAATGCTCTTCTATCTTTTTCGTTTGATGGAGACATCTGCCTGTAAATGCTTCTGCTGCATACATGAGTTCCTACTAAACTAGGTAGAGATTTTTGTGGATGGCAGGAGTCACTACTGTTAATGACCAGTTTTGAACATCAATCAAAACTCTGGCATTTTGTAAGGTTGATGTGCAGCCCTTTTTCTTAGCCTCCAACACCATCTTTCTTCTGAGACTTGGTGATATTTTACGAAATCTATCATATAACCTCAGTTGCTCTGAACATTTTCTTCTAGGTCTGGAATGCAAGAGTCAGCAGCACACCACTATCAATTGTGCTAAAAGATACTGACAAGTCATGTATTACGAGATTTGACCTCTAGCCATGATATAAGCAGCCTGTGCAATGTGCCTTGAATTTCTGACCCTGAAAAACAAATAAAGAACAGAGAAAGTGTTTCTTCAGCTTCACTTCTTATAGGAATGAGCAGGGAATAAGTGCCTTCTGGTTTATTGTGAGCACTGGTGGAACTTTCTTTTTCTCTAAAGTCTAAAAAAGTATGTGTCCAGACTATGAAGAAGCAAAGACTGACTAGTAGAACATGAAAATCTCTATATTCATCTCTAGATTAATATTTGGAGAATTTCAAGAGTCTAATGAAAAAGAACTAGTCCTTGCTTCAACTGAAGGTTAATCTTGTGGCAATGAGATTGTGTTATAAAAACAGTTCAGTGACTAACGTTAAGATGAAAAAAATTATTCTGTATATGGGGTAGGCTCTCACAGACAGTATATGCTGAGAAAGCCTGTTGCTGTGATCTATTTGGAATATTGGATTTGAAATCCTCCCAAATCAGCACATGCCATAATTAGAGAAAATCAAAGGTGTAAGTATTGCTGTGTAGAATGGATTATCGCACGTTGAGAGATGGTTCCGATAATAGTTCTGTGTGCAGTGAATCTTTGATGCTAAGGATGTGCTTATCTGGCCATGCTATTTCCTTCAGTAAGAGAATGAGGGGACACTTGATATAGACTCTGACTTGTATTTGATGGATAGAAAGTTTAGGACCAAGAGTCCTGGTGACTTTGCAGACTGCTTTTTTAAATTCCATTGCAAAGAGGGATTGCGGAGGCTTTTTCTCTGTGCTTTGCCTTTCTTGGCAGGAAGATAGCCTGCATATATTGCAAACTATGCAAATGAGGTCCTGGAGAGAGTTTTGGGTGCAGTCCTGTAGGTTACGTAAAACAAAATGGAAAGGATTCTGATCCTAATTTAACATTGTTGTATGGTGAAAGCTGGAAACCGTTATTAAGCAATTATTACAAGCACATATTAATTTTAAACAACTCAGGGTTTGCAAACAGAGTTATGGTGCACTAGAGCATCTAACAGGTCTTCAGTAGAGACTATGCTAGACTATGTAGAAAGGAGAAGGGTCTGAGAATTCTTAAAAAAATTGTGGCGAAGAATAATTGGACTCCGTTCATCTATGTGAGATGTAGGAAAATGTCAGATGCTTATTGGTGTGGCTTATAGTATCTGTATTCAATAACTTAGCATATGATTGTGCAAAAGAGTTACTAGTCTCCCTTTCCATCTCTTCCAGAGTACATCCCGTGCTCAGCTAGAGACAGGGCATCCTGCTTTACCAGTGTGCTTCTGACATGAGTTCAGATTGTTGCTCGAGCATGGCTTTTATATTCCCAGAGAAGATCAGAAAGCAAGTGCCAATATGGGAGACAGTCAGGGTTTTACGTTTCTTATGTTTTCCATGGGAGCGTGGTTTCAAAGTGATCCTCATGGGAAAGTGTAGTGCTCCCTTAGCAATCACTTCTCCTGTTTTTTTTTTGCTGAGGTTTCCCAATATGATCATCTGAAACAAAATTAAATGACTGTGATATACTAAAATGAAGTGACAGAACAGACTTAGTGGGGGAAAGTACTGTACTCCCTTACATTTACTGCTTTAGAAAAAGTGTTTTTACAGCTCTCTATATAAAACCTCACTATAAGATATGGCTTCTTAGTGTAGTTGGTAAACAGCCTGCCTTTTAGTCAAGCACATCTTTAAAACTATGATGCATCACCTTACAAAAACAGTTGAAGATTTTTCCACAAAAATCCATATCTTGTCCCATAAATAAGAATGTTAAATGATGAGCACTTCCTACATTATACACATCCCTGGATGTGATGTCCTTCTTGGTGAATTTTTGTTAAGAAACAAAATACAATTTTTATTGAGATCAATAAAAGATTAAGGTGACAAAGTGATTTATCGGCTGTACTGAATGCTCATTTTTTCCCCAACAACAACACAACCAACCAAGGAAAAAAAAAAAAAAAGAGAATGCCATGAAGTGTTTTGTATTTAGCTTTGTTTTTACCTTGGGTCCTTGGAAAACTGGGAAAACAGGACTAAGTCATCCATCACATCTTAAAATAGTGCTTAAAATGAGTAACTGCTGCTCTGGCCCTCAGACTACAACATGTGGAGGAACTTATTATATGACCCACTACACACCAAAGTCCATGGAAATACTGGCATTAACTTCAATGAACATAACTCCAGTACTGCATAATGAAAGTAGGAGAGAAACCAATTTATCAGTGCATGAGAGATGGTGCTCACCATCAAGTCTTTTTTTTTTTGATTACTGCAAGGCTGCAAAGCCAGTTTGCCTCCTTGATGTATGATTTGATGTGCCTCTGAAGAAAACTTTATTTAAAAGCTCGCAAAGAGGGATGGATTAAATGTCCCTGGAAAAAGATCCCCTGAATGCACTTTTTCCCTTAGGATCGACATCTCAAATTGGTTTCCCCTTGTGTGAATTTAAGTAGGGTCTGTAATGAAGCAGTATTAAAGTCGTTGTTTCTGACCCCTGCAGCTCCTCCCTAGCGTTGGCAGAATTGCTCTCAGTGACAGATCCCATGTGAATCAGGCTATAGGAAATGAAACAGTGTTTTGCTATGTTGTTGCTGGGTATTCCAGATGAGCTGTCACCACGGGTGCTTTGAGATGCTCAGGGCAATGCAGGGGAAGCTGCAGAGGCACACGAAATTGGTGTAACCTGACTCTCACTGCAGAAAATTTTTGCACCATCTATTGATTAAGTGGCAAATATGAAAATCTGCTTCTGTCTAGTCTGGGAAGGAAAATATGGTTTGCACCCTCAGCAAAGTTGTTCACACTTCACTTCTGTCTGCCATTGCTTACGGCCTGACCCAAACACCCTAGGAAGAATGCCAGGGTGAATACTAGCTGTCTTGTATTTCTGCAAATTGCCATTGACTTGACAATATATATTTTGCATATATGCCAACAGATAGACCTTAGTGTGCTTGTTTAAGTGCATGAAGTGAAAATAAATGCAAATTTGAATTATTTACATTGCAAATGTTTGCTTGAGAAGTTTTGCGTAAAGTGACGTCCTAGATATATCCAAATACAGGACAGATCCCATACCTATTGTGTAAGGTGTAAAGCGTAAAGTTTAGCATAGTTGTTCATAACATGAAGAACAGTAGTAAAATACATCTGAAATCCTAAAAATGGGATGCCAACTCCAAATATAAGTAAAATTTACCACTTATATAAAAGCAATGATCCACACATCACTAAACACAGGTTTGATCAAATATACAGCATAAAACCTAACCATTCATGAATGTAGTCATTACTGTGCTCTACTTTTAAATAACATTTTAAATGTGCATATGTTTTACTGTGATACATTCTTCATCAATTGCTTAGAGCACCGTTGCAACATTTTATATTAAGTTTAATGTTAATTGTAATTTCATCTTAATTTTTAATATTATATCCTTTCCATTAGTTAATACTTTATGCTTATTTATTTCCATTGTTGTTGCAGTGTCCTTGAAATTGTTGATACCATTGATTGGAAAAGAAAACACAGCATTCCACAGAAAGTTTTGGGGAAGACATGTTGTAAATGAGAAAGCTCAGGCCCGTTTTCATTGTTGTAGTTTTCTGTGAGTGTTACAGAACAGCAGTGTTTCTGCTTAATGTCTTTTAGCAGTGAGATTCTTAGCCTTGTGAACCTGCACCAGTTCGTTGTACCATCCATCAACTATTCTTGTCTTTTCACGAGCTTGGCTTGTTTTCTTTTCTTTTCCTGCTGATGATGTAGGTTACAACCAGCTGCAGAATATATGGCAGAAGGGGAGGACTGTGTCATATGAGCATGACAGAATGAGGCACTGGGTTCTGCCTAAGGTGTTCCTTACTTTCTGAGGGCTCCTTGCCCCTCTGCAACCCCATGTCAACACACAGCAGAATTCGATGAACTTTAAAAGCATTGGTGCACCAGATTTTGCATGATGGTTATTTGGCGCTCCTAAACAAAAAGAACTCTTGTTCACTGCACATACTGAGAATCAAAATTGGGGATTTGGAGTTTGAGCACCAATTAGTCTCAGTCCCTAAAGAAGATATGTAGTTGGAGAAAGTTCCTTATGTGTGGAAAGTGTGGCCAACTAAATACCAGTGAGAAATGCCTGGAGAAAGGACATAAGTGCAGCACACAGATGGCCCACTGCTAAAAGCAAAATAGTATGGTGGTATCAGATTCTTTTAATATGTAGTAAAAAATTATTGTGCACAGAAAGTACTTGTTATATGCTTCTTATTCTCATCTGGAATATATAGAGACTGGGTTTTTATCAAGTTTGGGAATTCCTGAGACTTCAGAGTTAAAGCAGCCACCTGTACGTTGCTTTAAAACAAGAACTGACTTTTCAGCGTGTGTGTTTATCCAACTCTATCAGAGAGAAAGAATATGTGAAATGTGTAGTATATCTTTGAACTAGGCAAAATCTCATCTGGCAAAATAATCTGCTCGGATGATATTGCTTTCAAGCATTCTGCATAGTTAGAATGCGCTAGTTTGTGTGTGCTCTTATGTACATGCAGTAGAAATGCTTGCATCAGTCTTCATGCTTTTTGGAGTGTTCCTGCTATTTGACAGTCCCCGAGTCCAGTAACGATAGGTAACATGGTGTGCAGCTTCAGTGGAAAGCTCACTGGAGCTTTCTTGCAATGGAGAACAAAAGGAAGTGGGTAGAACAGGACAGTCAAGTCCAGTTATTGGTTTGAAGTTCTGGAGACCAGTTTCTGCACTTAATCTTCCTGTATGGTCAAGTTATTTACATCTCTGAGTCTCTGTTTCTCCCCCATTAAAGGAGCTAGTAGCATTGCTTTACTTCACAGATGTGGGTTTTGAAGGCAAATGAAGCTCAAAATTCAGTTTTTAAAGTTCTGTTTTAAATTGTATGACTAGTATAATGATGAAATAAAAACAGGGTTATCATAGTTATTGAACAATTTATGTCTTTCCCCTAAGATAACTGTATAAATTTGGCTTAGCCGTGCATGCAAAATTGTGGGAATACAAAGCCACGCCAACGCATATCACTTCTTTGTTTGGCATATTAGCCTGGCCAAGAACCCCTGTAAAGCATATTTGTAAAACACGTTTTCACATCTTAAGGCCATCTTGGAGCACCAGCAGGCAAGATTCTATCTTCTTCCAAAATACTATGTAGGTCCTTAGCAGAGATTTGTGATATGGGCTCTGTTTCTCCTGCATCATCCTTCACAGGGTCTTCACCTTTCAATTTGTTGGAGTTAGTAGCTGGCAGCCTAAATGTGCCATTTTTGTTACCCATCTACACATCTTCCTGCTGAGATAAACGCTTTTTCTTCTCCACCTTCTCTTTTTTTATTGCAGAGAGAAAGGCTTATTAACATCGTTTTCTCTTTATGCATCCTATGCATGTCAATGAACATGTGTTCTATATTTTGTTTGTTCATTTTGTGATGCTTTCCAATGGGATAGTAATCAAAAGTATGTGTAGAAAAATGTTACTGACAGCCTGTGAGTTGAAAAGTCTTTGCCCATAGATGGTCAAATGATTTTGTGCATCATTTTGGAAAGAGCAAGAATAACTCCAGTGTTTTGAGGAGCTACTCTGATTTGCACAGAATTATTCATAGCAAAATATGTGCAGATGTGGAGCTCTTATCTATAGGTATCTTAAAATTTATTGCTTTTTAATTATTTGAAACTACATCCTTCTTAAAACAAGATTCAAGGAAAGTCACAGACTGCTTATTAATGTATTTTATTGGAGGAGTTTAATAAATAATGTCTGTTTAAGGCAGATGAGACATTCAAAATAGCACTACTGTTAATAATGAAAGTTAAAACAAATGTACAACTGTGTTGCCAGGATTGCAGAAAACAATGAATCATGCATTTATTATTTTAATTGATATGATACAATCAGCAGGGAACTCTTATTTAGAGAGCTGGTTACTGTCTGCTGTGCTGGTTAAAGCCAAATCCAGGGTGCGTGTCTTAATGCAGCTCATGGAATGAGTCTAATGCATAGAAATCAGAGGGCAGAAAGAAAGAGAGCAATGTGACTTTTTTTGTACATATATATATATTTTTTTTTTTAGAAACAGAATTAACTGCTTTACATATATTATTTGGCTTCATTAAAGAGCGCTAGTGGAGGACAGAGGATAAATAGAAGTCACTTTCCTAACAGAGCTGGGTTTTGCATTAATGTTGGGCAAGACTCGTTGTGCTATAGGGAGGTATTTTGAAACAAGCAAACACCTAAACGTCCTTCACACAGGTGTCATTGCAGGAGGATATCTCTCTTATATACACTCCATATAGTTGCCTAAGAGGGAGAGAGCAGCAACGGTACCAGATCACTGTTTAAGATGGGAAGTGAAACTGCAGGTGTTCATTGTCTTAATATTTATGTATTAATTACTCAGATTTGCATAAAAGTAAAACAATTTAACTCAGGTAAAAAAAACCCTATAAGCCAAAATGGCTGCTGATATCAAAGATCCATCCATTTATGGTCTCTCTCTGCTCCTTTCTTGCCTTATAAAATTCTACTGACTCCTCCTTGGGGAAGGAAGCTGCCATCGTAAAAAGATCAGATAAAGAGAGGAGAATAATAATGGCAGCATTAGCAAGAAGCTCTGCATAATACCACTGCTTCTGCCACAGTACCTTTGTCCTCCCTAGCAGGTTCCCTGAAGCAAGATGCAATATATCTCTTAGTTTGAATATTTCATTTCCAGGGATACATCTGCTTTTCTTTCATGTTATATTCAGCGTTACCTATTTATAACACTTTTTAAAACCGATTTTCCAGCTTCTTGATATGGTACGAGAGAAACAGAAGCTATGTATCAGTGTAACGATAAAAGGCATGAGGAAAAGGGGAAACTAATAATTGGTTGCAAATCAAGTTATGAACCTCAAGCAAAAATAAAAGTGGAAGAAAGAGGGCAGGGAGTTTTATAACCTCAGTATATAGCAGAAATTACAATGTGCTGTTGTGTACATTTGGTTTGTACTTTTATACCAAGTTAGTGGATAAGGATATTTATCTGATGTTGTTTGCTCTACACATAAGCTCTTCTGATTTAGATGATAGATAGAAACAATTTATACAGATAAACACAGTAGGGGTCTAAACATGGATCCCTGTGGAACACCAGATGTGAGTAAATGAACATTTGATTTTCCTTTTGTCTGCTTCTGACAACCTGATGGATAAGAAACCATCTCTTGAATTCCCTTAAAACCTGATAGCACTAATGCAGATAATAACATAGAGTGAGATATGGTATTTATTAAATCTGCTCTCTAAATATTAATACGACAGGAGCTGTGATCTTTCTACTCTTTAACTGTACCTTTAAGCACTGTGTCACTTGCTAACAAAGATAAATGCACAGGGCTGATGTAGAGGGTTTAAGACCACAGGAGTATTCAAATACTTAAGATTCATGCAATTTAGAAATTAATATTCTACATCACAATTGATTAAATAAAAGGAGTGTGAGAAATTTACAAAATTGCTTTTAAAATGGAAACAGATTGTGTGAATGGAATAAAAAGCAGCTATGTTAATTCTTTTTTGTCCATTGTCCCAGGTGGATCTAATGCTAGCCACTGAAGAGTGTATTAGCAGAAAGGAGCTTTAGTATTTCATAAGTTAGAAATATCATCTCTGAAGTGTCAGCAGTTTTATATCCATTTTTCTCTCCCTCTTCATTTCCTCTATATCTCTGAGACGAAAGTCTTTCAGAGGAAGAGGCCACCAGGGGCCATGTCTTGGCCAGGTGCTTTTATTCACTATGTCATGTCTTTTCCAGAGTTAACTGTCAAACACACTTGTAGTTCAAGCATTCTCGTGTGCTGGGGGGGTGACTTCCAATGCTATAACTTCTTACCTGTAGCTAAACTCACCAACTCCCTCTTGCCAGAAAAGCCCATAAGCCCAGCACCTCTCCCAGGTCACATGTGCTTCTTATTTATTAGCCCAGTTTGATTGACTTTGGCTGAACGGGGCTTCACATTTATGAGTGAAGGCGTAGCAAGGATCAGTACAAAGTTTTGCACAGGCAATAATTCTCCTTTCTTTTATGCAGTGTAAATCCCAGCCTAAGTGAACAGGGAAACCTGAAACCCGTATCACCCAGACTCGGGAAAGCCTGTGATCTGCTGCCTTGAGCAGTTGGTTTCTTTCTGTCTCTGGGAAAGAGTTACAGTGTCCAAACACAAACTGTGGAGCTGTGTCCACATTTGTGCGGAGTTTGAAGAGCTGATCGTGTGCAGCTTGTGTTGACTACAGGCAGAGCATGGGGTGGGATTTAGCATCAATGTTCAGGCAACTTTTGGAGTCCCACATTAGGTGCTTACATTTAGCGTGTTCTTTGTGTTCGGTTGTATACACGTGTGGAAGAGGAGGCCTTATTTGTTTCATATCAACTTTTCTGGAAAGAAATTCAGCCCACAGAAAAAAAAAACCACTTGTTTACACCAAGACTAAATTGCTGAGAGGACAGGTTTAAGAGGAAGAGACTTCTTGGAGATTTTCTTGCTGAATTCATTAAAGATCCTTTCAGCTCAGCTTTGTCCAGCTAACTGTCCCAATTTGAGCTGTTACACTTCTGGGTACCTGTTTATCTCTTTGTTTTGATGTTTCTGATACTGCAGTGTTCGTGGGTATTGCAAATGGGCTTATAGCTACCTCCTACTCCATGGCAGCACAGCCTTGCTCTGGATAAGATAGTGCAGCTTTATAAGTTCGTCTACATCAAGTCTATCAGTCCCAACTTGAATATGTTGATCGGTGATTTCATACTGGATTCAATAAACACAGTAGTGGGTATTTAGAATAATTCTGCTGTTAGGAATGAAAAGCTAATTGGCTTTGAAGAAAATAACCCCCACACAATTTGTACCACTCCACTGATCAGAAATTGGACCATGGATAATTGAGATGATATGGAACACCTACTGCCTCATGCTCACAATTTTTGGATCCATTAATTCCTACAGTGTTTTGTGCCTACCTACAGGAGGATGTTACAACAGCTTAGTTCATTATAAACAATTCTGCCCCATTTACTTTAGAATTTTGAGGTTGTTAATCCATAAATGTGTAGAATGCAAAGTTGCAAACAAAGGAGCTTGGTGGAGATAGTGACTGTTTTCTGCAATCCACTGTTTCAGTACAATGCTAAAGATTAAAATTTTATAAAAAGGAGAACTACATTTTCATAGATGTCTGTATGGTTATACTTGAGCCTAAATGTGAAAAAGGTTTTGAATGGTAGATGGTTTGGGGGGTTGCTTGGGGTTTTTTGTTTTGTATTGCTTTGGGGTTTTTTTGAGGACATGAATCACAAAAATGTAATCCAAGCTTGTGTGTTCAGTTCCAAAATGAAATAGAAGTTTGATGCGGATTAGGGGAGCACAGAATTTGTGGCCAGTATAATTACATTTGATTCCGTATAAATAAAAAATTGAGTGAAGTCTGTTTCACTCAATGAAAATGTTATTCGACATTGTTACTGCTCCTCCTGTTCTGCTTTTTAGAAAGGGGAAGGAAGGACTGTCGTGGTGCTTGTGACAGAAAAATTCAAACTGTCTTTGAGCATTGTTATTTTCAATATGATTCTAATGTCAAATAAGGGGCAAATTTTCACAGATTTAGAATTTTGTCTTAATCCAAATAATACACCTTGAAAATGTTTTTCTTCCTGTGGCTTTTATTAAATGATACATTTTTAAGTGTTTCCACAGCATTTCAATGTGCTAATTGATAGTTCAGGTGCCTTTCTCTCAGAAGACAACAAACTCTCTATGCCACTGTTAAGTAACCAGCAGATTTAACAGCCATTTTCCTAGATCAAAGTTTTTTCAAACATTTTTGATACATGGTTTATAAAAACTTTGTAGACTGGAGATCCAAACACCTGTAAGGAAATTTAAACTTACTGATAATAGGCTTGAGTCTTGTGGTTTCTTTTATGGATCCATTTCAAACAATCCTCAAATTGGTAAATTTATGCTAACCTCATTTTTTCAGCCAAACTAGCAACAGAGTAATTGCTAGGAAGGGCAATAGTTAGGGTTCTGATGTTAATATTAAAAGAGGAAACCTTCTTGGAATATTGAAGTCTTATTTTCACCTGGCATTTGATTTTTCACTTTGTTCACTAGCACAGGTCTAGATAAGAAATTGCTCATTGGAAATGGTATCTTGAGTGAACAACAATTTCTGTGAATGAAGTGGAGCCACCGTATTTTTTTGTCTGGGTCTGCAAGAAGCTGATCCAGTCTAATGGGTAGAGAGAGCAGCAGCATTATTCATAGCAATATATAAAGTACCCTCTTGGGCTCACCATACATTTTATCTTTCATTATCAAATTGACACTCTCGCATGGGTAGATTCATTCTCTGGCAGAGAATACCACAGGCTATATTTCTGTACTTTTTCTCCCTCCATCCAGGCATTCTCTCAGTGCCTTGGTAAATCATCATGTTAAATCATTAATAGTGAAGAAAGGCATGCTACGTAAGCAATTATATACTGATTAATGTCTAAGTTAAATCCCTCTCTTCAAAGATATTGCTGACCTGCTGAGTATCTCCATCATATTAATTTTCTTTGTTCTTTGGTAGAAGCTGATGGCTTAGCAGTCCAAGCACAAAAGCAGGAGTGTCCTAAGGTTCAAATCCTCATGCGCAGCACTGAACATGAACAGGTGACATTCTATCTCAAAATCAACACGGGGGGACATAAGGGCTGAAAATCTTCAGTAAAGCTTTATCTAGCTGGTAAAATTCTGTGCATGCCCTCAAAACTCTCATCCTTGTTAACATCATGGCAGTTCCAGTGGTACTAGCAGTGACGGAGCTCTCACAGAGATGGGCCATTAGTGCTGGCAGTACTGCATCAGTTCAGCCTGCTGTGAGTAAATGTAGATGACACGGTGCTTAAAATGCGGGCAACTGTAAGTGCTTTTCTCCAGTGGAGCTCCCAGTGCTACTACTAACATGAGAACCGAACTGGCATTGGCTCATGTAGGAATGGTTTGAATCACTTCATTATCCAGGTTGTTAGAGTCTGTACAATGCAGACGGGGAAACAATAGAATAAAATCCTGACTGGTGAAGCAGGGTGGGAGTCAGGGGAAAGAGATTATATTTTGGTGTTTTCCTAGTGATGAAAAATAATGTATAAAATACAGAACCTGCTGGAATTCCCTGAGATGTCTATGATGCTCAGTCTGTAAAAATGCAATGGTAGCATCTGTAAAATTATTTTACAGGTGAAATTCATTCTGAAACAGTACCTTGTTAATCCTTATGTAATTCACTGTAGGGTGGCCTTCCTGAGCAGAGAAAGACACCCTTGACAGACACCCACTAAAATCATGAGCCTCTTTTGCCATACTGTACTAACAGTTTAAATGCACTGATTTCTCCTTGCTGTATGTGTAAAGATTTAACCACTTAGACCCAAAAGTGTGCTCACAGTGGTGACCGTATGCCACAGAAAAGTAAGTCTGTGCTGTTCGCTCTTTTGGATGTAGGTGGTGATTTCTTTTTGTGCTGAGGCAAATTACTGGCAAATAGCATTCACATAGTAGCTAAAAAAGAAAAAGGAAATACCAATATTGTGTAGCACTGACAGAAAGAAATATTTGTAGGACATTTGCGTTGATAGTATTTTTAGATATTTTGCTTTTAAATCAGAAATAGATATTGAAATATGACTCATGAGTTCCACCTCCTCTGCTCCAGAAAATAAGGATCTAAGACCAAACTCTTCTCTTCTTTCCCATAACTGTGCTTCCTATTCCCTTGCATTGGGATTATGTGTTCTCTACCAGACCAAAGCCTGGATGAGAGAGTGTGGTTCGTTGTAGTTGTGCCGTAGTCAGTACCGAAAAGGCAGTAGCGAGCTAAAGGGTACTTTCTGTAACATCAGACCCCACTTTGCTACTCTGCATGAAAGAATGGTAACGTGAGAAGGATGGCTTTGCGAACTCTACTCATTTAAAGCTTGATCCTCTCTCACCAAGGTTCAGATCTCTCACTTTGGTATGCAAGTATCAGTCTTTGATTGCTGGGAAGTGTGTTCAGCTTTCAGCTGGGGACAGATGACTCCCAGTTGTGTAGCAGAAGTGAAAATATACCTTTTAGCATGACCAGGGATATGCATTTTGTCAGACCTACTGAGGTGAGAAGCTATCACTTCAGAATTGTTACTCAAGATGTCTTTTGTGCTATTTGTGCTAAAATATTCATTGTATATTAATTTCTGATTATACCGACATCCTGTGCCAGGTTCTGTTATAGCCCAAGGTCCTCATTGGATTGTAGGGTTGAAATGGAAGTTGAGTGTATCTTCAAAGGTATTCAGATGCTGTACTGAATGCAAGCTCAGCAAAAAAGGATCAGTTCCTTTTGCTTTGTACAACGGATTTTTGTTGTTTCACACATACAGCTCTGCACATATTTAACAATATTCACTCTGTTTCTTTAGAGGTACCAATTGTAATATTCTTTGGAAAACATTTCTCTGGAATTTGAACTTTGTGCTACAATATTTCAGCTGTTGTAGTTCATGTTTTTTGGCAATGCTGATTACCTGTAAATCCTCTTACCTGTTTTTCCAATTGAATTTATTCAACACTTGACAAAGTCTGGCACAGGGATTCCAGAAATGTTGTAGCTATTAGAAGTTTTTTTTTTTTCATTATATTATATAATGTATATATACACTATATATATTACAATATATATATACACATATATATTTTTTATATTATACAGATATTATATCTGAGTGTATATATATATATCTGAGCCTTCTCCAGGCTGAACAATCCCAGCTCTCTCAGCCTGTCTTCACAGGAGAGGTGCTCCAGCCCTCTGATCATTTTTGTGGCCCTCCTCTGGACCCGCTCCAATAGGTCCCTGTCTGTCTTGTGCTGAGGACTCCAGAGCTGGACACAGTAATCCAGGTGGGATCTCACCAAAGCAGAGTAGAGGGGGAGAATCCTATCCCTCAACCTGCTTGCTGGCCACGCTTCTTTTCATGCAGCCCAGGATACAGTTGTCCTTCTGGGCTGTGAGCGCACATTGCTGGCTCACCCAGTTTTTCATCCACCAGTAACCCTAGGTCCTTCTCTGCAGGGCTGCTCTCAACCCCTTCATCCCCCAGCCTGTATTGATACCAGGGATTGCCCCAACCTAGGTGCAGGACCTTGCACTTGGCCTCGTTGAACCTCATGATGTTCATAGGGGCCCACTTCTTGAGCATGTCCAGGTCCCTCTGGATGGCATCCTGTCCATCAGGCACGTCAACCATAACACTTAGCTTGGTGTCATCTGAAAACTTGCTGAGGGTGCACTCGATCCAGCTGTCCATGTTTCTTCTCATTCCCCCAGCACCTATTACCACTCCATCTCTGTTATCAGGCTAAGAAAATCTTTACTCTGTGCAAGCTTGACTGTACTAGTAATAAGCGATGGAGTACCACAGGCAAAATCACTCAAGTAGCTCATGGTAGGGCTCCCAGCCACACGGCTTATGCTCCTCCAGAAAAGACTTGTATATTGCCCTATAGCGTACTTATAGACACTAGTCAGCCAGCCTCATGAGAAAGGTCCTGGCCACGCACCCTGGGGCAAAAGCTGTAGTCGCTGCTGAGGTCAACGTGATTGTTCCAGGGCGTGGAGGGAGGAGGTTTTCTGTTAGCTCTTACCCCAGTGCAGGCACACGTGCAAGATAAAGGAGAGCATTAGCCTTCTGGATGAGCTCAATTAAAGTTAACAAAGAGCAGAAAAGCAAGCACCTAAAGTGCTACAGTAGTTTGGGGCTCATGGGTCTGGAATAAATGAAAGAATGAAATATTCAGTTGCTGCAGTAAGACTTTCGGCGAAGAACATTTTATTGCACATAGTGTTTCTCCCTTTCACGTTCATTTTCTCCATCGTCATTGTTTATTTTCATCGGATGCTTTAGGGTGAAAAGATCCATTAAAATAATGGAGTTTAATGTTTTAATATATTTTTCATCCTTTCTTTCCCTTTCCCTCCTTCTCTCACCCTCTCTCTCGCACACACGCACGTGTTTCAAAAGCATGGACCAAAAGCACAAAACAAGATCACCCTCCGGATAAGGGTTCCTGAGGATGCCAGGATTTGAATCACTGACTGGATAGATGATACCACTCTTGGTGTTTTACAGGGAAGGCTGGCTTATAGGAAGACTAGTAAGTCCTTTCAGGCTTGCAATGAAAGGTGAAAGTACAGGGAAGTAGCAATAATCAAGTAAGATTTTAGGGGCTCCCAGTACTCTTGAGGAGAAAATGTGGCAAGGGAATAATGGAGGCAAGAAAAGGTAGCTCTTCTTCAAAGGAAAAGCAAACCAGCTATAATCATTCCAGAAGAGACATGAAGTTAATAGCAATTTGAGGCAAAATATTCTCTCCTAAGTGATGTTTGGAGAATATTATGCCAATAAATTCAGTGCCTTTTTAAAAGTCTATTAATTTCATCAACTTCTTCAATGATTTCTGAAACAGAATGACTCATATATAGTGGTGGAGCTCAGGACACCTGTGATCTCTTGGGTTTATTGTCCTTGTCTCTGACTAGTTGTTTCAGCCCTTTGCACCTCAGTTTTCCTTCCCTCCCACCCCCATTTTACCCTCTGTCTTTTCCACTGTACCTTGTGCACCATTTGAGAGACAGTAGTATACCTACCATACAGGGCTTGATTTCAGCTGGTGCTTCAAAATGTTTTTGTAATTAAAAAAATCAGATTTGTATATATTTTTATTAGGGTGAGTAATAACCTTCTAGATTTTTATTTTAGTGATATTCCCTTGTTTTGGTCAAACTTATAAATCAGACAGTCCCTCCCCTAAGTTGCCCCCCTCCTTAATAAACTGTTAATATTAAAAGGGAAATAATCACTTGTATTACACTGAATCTGTTCCTGGAGCAGAAGTTGTGTTAGTAAATTCTGAGGAAGAGAACTGAGGCTTAGGGGAACCAAAGCTGCTTCGGTTTGTCAGAAAGGAGAAAAGCACGGATGTAGGTTGTTTCATGAAACGCTGTAGAGAAGTGTGTTTTAAGCTGCCCATAATCATGCATTAACCTTTCTGATCACGCTGGAAATACTATAGACTCTGTCTCACAAGCTCTCTTGCTTTCATGGATGGATAGTGTTTACAAGCATTTCCCTGCTAAATCAAAACCCAAAATGTCTTCTGGGCTGAGATGTAATTTATATTATCAAAAATGCAGGACCCACTAAATCTAGAGCAAATGGAAAGCAACTCAGTTTTTATTTAGAGATGCAGTGCAGAGCAAAAATAAAACTTAGATTTCCAGTTGATGATAGGCATTGAAGCTAATCCTGTGCAGCCAGGACCAGAATGGCATGTCACAAGGATAGAGGGGAAAAAGCAAAGATGTGTTATTTGGTAAGAAAGTAAACAGTTATAAATCTTAAAGCTCAAGATATTAAACAATGAAAATGACTGTGTGAGTGATGCAGCACTAGAACATGGCAAAGGTTTGTGAGATGCCGTTAGTTTATCTCAGGGTCCTGAAAATGTAATTTCATTATTGCCACTGTTTTATTACTCGTGCCCAATAATGTTTTTGATAGGCAGAATGTTTCCCAGATCTCCAAGGAGTGGTCCAGACTTCACAGTCTAAAATAGATGGGGAAAATATTCAGGGAACATTAACTTCAAGCAGGACTTTCTGCTCTGATTGACAGAATTCATTACAGAAGATGTGTTAGAGGTTTTGTGCTCTTGCAACTGCTCAGCTGGACTTTAAGCCTCACTTCTCCAAGCGTGATTCAGCTCAGATCCCCCTCCATGCTGTATTTTTTCCGGTCTTTATGTGGCAACACAGAAAAGTAATTTTGGTTACTTTCTTAAACAAAACCTTGCTAGTTCCAAATTCTCCATTAAATCTCATTCAAAATATAACCTGATCAGAGAAACAGTCTTTGTTTCCTCTGCTTTCGCTATGCCTTTGCCTGTTGAGGTTGGAGGCTCCCCAGAGCCCAGTGGGGTCCCTTGTTGCTCATTGTCCCAGCTTATAGATGTAGGCACTACAGGAAATTTAGCCATATCTACTTAGGAATCACCAGGATTTTTCACATCCTGTGAGGGCTGTCCCAAGACGACGCTCAAAAGCATGTCAAGATCAGTCACTAGAGGAGGCAATTCTCTTAGCAATGGCAAAGTGTGTACTGGAAGATGCGGTCCTTGGAGAGTTCTCCCAAAAAAAGAATTTGCCTACTTACCTAATAAGGCACATCCTGCAGTTTTCCTGGAGGGCTGGCTAAGCATCTTAAGTTGTTCTTTATTTATGTAAAGGCTTTATTTAAAAAGGGAAGCAACAATAAACCTCCCTAGGCATTTCCAGATGCAAAGATTCCTGAAGTTAGGGAGTATTTCAAAGTTGTTTAAAGCTCATAAATCTTCTCAAGTGCTTGTGACCCACTTGCAAGTCAATCCTTTCTAAATGAAAGGTATACTGTTAGGTATTTATCCATCAGCTGCTCATACCCCACTGCTCTAAGGTGATGCTCAGAAGAGAAAGCTCACACGAGCTAATGTTAATTTGGAGGTCAGCCGAGAAAGTTGTAAAGGTCCTTATTGGCCTGAAAAATCTATGAATCAATAGCAAGTGCTGGCAGAAGGTCACTGGTCACAGGTAAAAGGGTAGCTATCAGACCATCTAGCAGAGGTACTAACACTTTTTTATTACAAGGATGTTAAAATAAATCCTAGATTTGGTTGTCAGATATTGTTCAGTCACTTCCCCTTGAATGGTTTCATGCAGATGTTTTCTACCTGTAGGCTGCTCCTGAAAAAATACCAGCTACTCCAGAACACCATATAGAGCTTCCTGTGAGCCCACCCCAAACACTTCCCAAAGTATTGTGCAACAAGCAGTAGAGCAGCTCTCCTGTCTGAGTGCCTTATGATTTATGAATAACTATGGTTTCCATTAAGCTGCAGAAAGGGGATAGTGTGTTTCACCCTGTGCTGAGAACCCCATTTGTTTCCGTTCCTGTCAGCAGTTTGCATAAGTGAATGATTTTATTTCATGTGAGAGAGAAGGCAAACACACAAGTTATCCCAGCAGTGGAGGATTTGTCAAATAAAGCTTTTAATAATGGTGTTATTTGACAGTTTTATAGTGCTTCAAGTTTCAAGCAGTTTGAAGGTGGTAGGTTTTCAATAAAAATTAAGTCCTTATCTAGAAGAAATTCGGTCCCTGTTGTTTTAAAAGAAATAGTCTTGGCTGCATTGGAGCACCTTAATCTACTATTGAAAGTAAATCTCAATCCTTTTCTGTATTAATATATCTTGCAATCCATCATCAGGAGGTGTTCTGTGTATCTTTTTGCCCTAGTATATCAAGGTGGCCTGATAAACCACCTTCCTAACCAAACTTGTTGGGTGATCATTATGTTTCTCACAAGAATAAATTATCCAGTGTAGTTCTCTGCAGCTTACTTAAATAGTCCAGCAGTGTTTCCAGTCACTCTTACTTATTTCTTTAATTTGTTTAAGGGGTCCAGTAAGTTATTCAGGTGAGGAGAAAAGGAACAGGGAAGTTGCTGGTTTTCACAAGGTCAGAGTTAATCCTATCTGTGTTCATAAATCATTGTACATCATAGGATAACCACATAGCGACTGAGAACATGTTAATAGAAAAACAGTTCTGCATTGGAAGTCCCCTTGCTTACAGGAGGGATTTTCAAAAGAATCTAAAGCTGCCTGAAATTCCCTGCCAGTTAAATAAACATGAGTTTAAAGGGTTATATTATTTATAGATCTGCTACTTCTGTTACAAATTTGGTTGATCTTCACTATTCTGCAGAGAAGTTAGATTTTAGTACAAGCCTTTTTACCAAAACAATTTCTGAGAAAGAGAGGGCTCTATAACCTTAATAAGTGTTTGATTTGGACAATCAGAATAATAAACAATGGTATGAGTAGAAGCAGCATATCTTAGATTTAAATTATCTGCCCAAGTTCATATATAGAGATGTTGTGAGAGCTAAGATTTGGTGCGAAGAGATCCTGTCTCCAAATTGTCTTACAAGCTAGCCCCACACTAGTTGTATAGACACAAACAATCTCCATTAAGCATAGAGCCCTTTCTCATGCTTAGGAATTCAATTTATGTATTGCTATATAATCATAGAATCATTTACAGGAAGAGTGCTCAGCTGGTATATACCTGGCAAAATTCATTCCCATCCTTTGTCTGCATATCAGACAGAACATCCTGCATCCCAGCGATTTCAGCTAAGTTTCAGGAATCAATAGGGTGAAGCCTTTCTACTCGATATCATTAGCAGGGGTGTTAATGACTAAACACACGTATGGCGTATTTTCAAATGCAATGCCACAGGTTTTGTTCCAGAGATCTTACAATTTGGTCAAGTAAACAAAATGAGCAGAAGACAGGAGCTGGAGGGAGGAAGGACCAAAAAAAACAGCGACAAGATTGTCAGCTGATGTGCTGAAGCTCTTTTTGCAAGCTGGTGCCTCCCCTAAGAGGGCTTAGGGGAATTTTTATTTTCTTCATTTCACTAGAACTTGATGAAAAATATCTGCTAAAGCTCTTGAAAGAGATCATTCTGTTCAAAGGCCTTAAAATCTTACAACCTGCTCTAGAAAGAGTTATTGGTTAGGTATGCTCAGCCCTATCCTGATGCCTCCCCTTCCACCACTTAATTGGGGTGTGCCAGCATGGCGTGGGGAGCACCCACGTGGTTAAAAGCAGCCTCTGTTTAATGCCAGGGGAACCCCCCTCGCTGTTATCTGATGACTTTGGTTAGCAAGGATCAGACTGAGTCATTCTGTGTTCAACAGCCAGCCCCTTCCTATTGTCAGGCCTGGGAGAAAAGAGGGACAGAGCCTGGGTTTTATTTACTGACGGCTTGAGACAATGGCACCAGAGAAATTGGAGGAGTCTTTCCATTGACTTTGTGAAAGTTGGATAACATCTTGGACTTGTGCTGTGTATATTGGGTTTTTATTTTATACACAGTCAGCTCAGAGTCTCACTCATCTCTCCTTCTCCCACAGTGTTCAACTCCCCTCTCTCATCACAGAAAAGGGACAGGAACTTTCTTATCTGTCTCTTTCTCTGTGCTCTCCTCCCCCTCCTCCTCATTCTTTACCTCCCCCTGTCTCTCTCATTCTCTCCCCTGCTGCTCTCAGATGGCTGGCTTTGCTCAAGGTCTGCAGGCTGGCATAGAGCATGCCTGGAACAATATGTTCCTATTAAATTTACCTTCTCTCATTGCTTCCCGAAATTAAATTGAATTTTACTCTCAAGTTTGTTTGAAATCACATAATAAAGACATCCCTGAATACAACCACATGTAATCAGAAAGTTTTCCAGCATTTATAATGATAAAACACTATTTTTAAAAGGCTTATTCTAGTGTTTTACAGAAAAGAATAAGCATGTTTCTTGTTTACAACTGAAATGAATCTCTAAAAGTCAGAGTTCCCTCCATGGTTTTACTTCCATGGCTTTCACACCACTTTGGTCACTCTAAGACGACCAAGATAGCCAGAAACAAAACTGAGATATTTTTAGTCTTGGTCCTGAGCTTTATTTTGTAGCTTGTTAAAATTCAGACTGATATTAATTCTTTGTATGTAGTTGATCAATATTAGTATGTTCTGCATTTATGCTAATGGCTGCATTATACTTATTTTAAGACCGTTAGGTTTGACACTAGTCGAAGTTCTCACAAAGAGCACAGTAATGCTGTTCAGGGTTGGACCTTTAAATCGGATTAACACAGATGACAGATTTTGGGGTACTGAGCCACTATAGTTGTGTCAGTGGAAGTGAGGAGTTTTTAGCACTCCTGAAATGCTAATAGTTTGCACATTTTGAAATCAAATTTGTGACAGCTGGACAAGAAGGTGTTCACGGTTGTGGGAGATAAGTATATAGGATAGTATGCATTTCACAGCTTAAAATTGCTGTGGTGTTAAAAAGCCACAGAAATATTTTAGTGTTTCAGAAACATTCTTCTTGGATTTGACTACAATTTGAAACAAAACCAGAGCAGTATCACCATGGTAATATATAATAGGATGTATTTCAGAGACAAAATAAGACGTGTGAAAATTGCAGATTGATCACCCTTGGAAGGTCCTGCAGGTTTGGGCACTCGGCAATTCCAGCATCTCAAAAAGTAGAATACTGCCGCAAGAATATGCAAAACTCCAGAGCCATTCTGTGCCTCTCTCAGGTACTCTGCACTTGTTTTATATGCTGAAGACAGCATGACATCGATGGGGTGTTTTCAGACCAGAATGTGTTTGAAGTCTGTAATAGAAATCCATTGTAGAGAGACGAGGAAGATGTGAATGTTGGCAACAGTTTGACAGATCTTTTTCCAGTGGTGCTTCGGAAGAGTCAGTGCTCATCTCTTTTAGTATAAATGGTGGTGTTCATCAAAGCAGACTCATGGTCAGTTATGATTTTTCAGTAGTTTGCCTGGAATTTGTGTTAGTTCCCTTATCAGAGTGGGCACCGCAACACAAAACTATCTTGTACCAGGGATGCAGTGTACTGTACAGACACAAAAAAAACCCAGAGAGACAGATCTCTCCTGGCAAGCTTACAGTGTGAAGACCGTAGCAGACAAAGGGTTAAGGATGAGAATGTACCAGATGATCCTGCACTTATTGGTACGGCTTTGTTAGTTACACACAGGGTATTTTACTTGCAAGTAGCCAAGAAAGGAGAAGGAAAAACTAAGACTGGCTGCTATTTGCAGGCTACCTTATTAAGCTGACAAAGCAACTCTAGTGGGTTACCCTGACAAAGGTAAGTGTCGAGGGAATGATCTGAAGAAGCATGAAGCTATTGCAGCTGTTGACATTTTGTCCACAAAGCAAAGTGAGAGATCATGGAGGAGCAAAGAGATGAAACTTACAGCAGAGAAAGCAGGAAGCGGCGGCAGGAGAGAAAAGAAAGGCAAGAACCGATATCTAGAAACATTCAGCAAACACCTATTGTCCATTTCTACTATTGACTTTTCCTCATTAAAAGGGAAAGGCTTGGCAGCAACTGATTACTGCTCTAGAAATGTCTGGATAGCTTCTTTTTTTCAGCTACTAGAACAAATTTCCGTAATAAAAGCCCTAGAGTAACTTGCAGTGGCTAGGCAGCTGATTTCCATTTGAGAGTGTTTATAGTTTGTCCCTGTTTTAAGGGGGAGATGGTAGCTAACCTAGGGTTATCTACTTGCACAAAGCTCAGCTATAAATAGGAATGAAGGCAGCAGTGTAGGCCCAATCACTGCTACATAGTTTAAGAATAAGCTGAACAAACCTTTGCTTGGAGAAATCAAAGGATATAATCATAAGCTGGTGTTGCAGGGGACAGGCTAATGATATGCCAGTGATTTTTATTGCCTTGGGTTGTAAGACCTTGAGGGACCTTATGGTCTTCCCTTGGACCTGAAATATTTCCACAGTTCAGTGCTACCCAGTAGATATAGAATGGCAAAGGATTACTTCTCCATCACCTTAAAGATAAATCTTGAGACCTTGGCAACCTTTGGGAGAAAATATAATTGTCTTCCTAATTAAAATTGATTTTTTTTCAGTGAATGCACCCTTCTATTACTATCCCAGCTGTATAACTGACTGTATCTCCCTTATTACAATAGATATTTACGGTCACCAACTGACAGCATGCTCAGCACTGTATGCAGTGTGTATGATACTGGCTTTGGCAACAGATCACAGACCGGTTAATATACATATCTCCCTAACTAGTGCTAAGAATGGATGTGTGATGCAGTTTTGCTTGTTTATTGAACTGTACCTCTGGGTGTTTCAGGTGACGTGTTAAGTAGAACTATTGACCAAGGGACTAGGTTCCTCAATCCTGCTGTGAAAAGGAATTAGGTGCCTCCATCCTTCAAACTTCTTTGAAAATCCTCGGATTAGTAGTTTCAGTATGAATACCACTGTTGAATATCAACCTTTGCAGAACTATGATGTTAGTACTCTTCATGGTTTTCATCGCTGTATTAGCTCTCTCGGAGTATAACTTCATCTTCACAATGGTCTGCCTTATGCTAATGCTTCTGAAGGCGATTGTAGAGGTGCAAGTGATGTGGTGGTTTGGCCTTCAGCATCTTCTATACCGTAGCAGAGGTAATAGATGTATCTATATTGTACATCTTACTGTACTTTAAAGGATAATAAGAGAAGCTCTTGCGTATGTTTTGGAGTTGGCACTTTTTTTAGGAGGAAACTGAGAAAAAAGAAAAAGGGAAATGTTTCCATGTGTGAACTAAAGAGAAGCCCTGTGGATACACTGAAGTATAATAGACATGGTAGTTCAGAAGGCATTTCAGAGTGATACCTCAAAATACACTGCAAGTTTAAAGGTAGTGGAAAATGCAGCATGAGAGAAGAAAAAGCCAGAAGGAAACGCTTGCAAAGGTTTCATTGAGTAAAACTAAAAAAGCCAAGCGACCTAAAGAGGAGTTTTGCTGTCACTGGACTTTGTTCCCTACTCTTCATGTGTAGTGTTGCAAGTGTAACAACCTCCAGACATGAGCCATGAGCAAGGACGAACCCTCTTGTCCTCAACACTAAAAATACAGGTCTTAGCCACTGAGCCTAAGGAGCACTTCTCTATCTAGTAACTTAGTGTCAGCCAGCAGGGTAATACAGAGGGAACACTGAACCAATGACTTATTCAACCTGGAAGCCTTGAACTTGACATGAATAACCCGAGTGCAATAAATGGGTTCAAATAAATGCTGGCGCTACAGAAAGCACTATGTTTTATGACATATGGGATATAGGTCCAGGGGCTCTGGGGGCTGGTACGTTGGGATACCAGTCCTGAAAATGAGGAGCTCCGTTACCAGCATTCCTATAGTTGAAAACTGAGCATGAGAGAGGATGCTGTGGGTTACACGCTAGTAGAAAGAGACGCCTTTTTCTTATCTTTTATTGTCTGAATGTTCCTTATTTTAGCATGATAGTAATTATTCAACCACCCTTCCAGGAAGCAGATTTGAAATCTTCTTTTGAACTTATGGTGAAAGCTGTATCAATACTCTCAGATGTAGGGCAGTGGAGGTGAGGGAGAAATAACTCAGTAGCTTGGCTTAAACCTAACTGAACATATTAGTCATGAAATATTTAAACCATCAATATCACACATTGATGTGCAAAATGTTTAATTATGTATCATTTCAGCTATTATTCATGTTAGATCTTAGACCTTAAGATGTACGTACATTTAAAAAATAACTCAGGAGATGTATCAGGAGTGTAGAGCAGCATGAAAAATCTGAAGGCTGGCTGTACACTTTCGTCTTGAAAGTATGTGTCAGAGTTACTTTTTTTTTTTTCCTAAATTACCAAACCCTTTTCCAGGGCTCAGTGCAAACAACGTTTTTGTCTTTAGTAAATGTCTCTAGTAAAACAAGACCATTTCAAAGGAAAAGCTTCAAAGTTTTAAGCTTAATGCTTCTTCTGTTCTATTTAGGTCCATATGCTGTTTCCGTCACTGTACCTTAAGTGTGTGTAACTGAGTGTCTTCCAGTATTGCATTAAGCAGCACGACTACCATCTGTCACAAATGGTTTGTTCTCTCTTCCCAACAGCAAAATTGTATGTACAGTGCCATGCTTCACATGTACATATCTGCTAAGTATTTGCTAGAGAAGGCAGAAGTGAAGTGGATTGTTTAGCACTTGTACCAGAAAATGGAGAGGGCTGTGTTTGGTGGCCCTTGGCTCAATGCCCACTAATTCCACGTAGGGCAGTGGGATCTTTGCCTTCCAAGGGCACCTGTTCACACACACAGTGCTGGCTGCTGGGGAAATTTCTTCGCTGTCTGCAGGACTGCTCGTGTGAATAATAATCGTAATGAGGGAACGGGCTATTTGGATTCTGGGCTGAATTCTTCTGTTGCTGTATTTTTATCACAATTTCAGAAATGCTGCTGTGAAAAGCACTCTACCTGTTTGTTTCTGTAGCTACCTGTGGTGCAGCTGCACGCCACTAGAAATTTGCATTGCCAAACATTATGCTGGCAGTTCATAAGCCAAATGCAGGGGACAGATGAGCAGCAATGGTGAGGAGAGTTTTGAATTTTTTCTTTAGTAGTTTTTAAAATATTGGAATAAAAAAATATGTCAGACGTGTTTACTCTTTATCACTGGTACAGTAACAAATAGTGAAAGGTGTAAAATAGCAACGTCCAGACTGTTGGGCTTGAGATTAGAATTTGTTTACAGGGGCAGAATCTGGTCCTGCTGTATTATTCGCAGCTTTGTTCAGTCATTCATATGCGACAGCAGTGTCACACAGTGACTGCTGAAATGAACACTAATGAAGGCGTCTTTTGTTTTCATACACATTAACACATTGCTTTCTTCTCATCTTTAGAAGGCATTCAGAAAGGCTGGATTGCTGATGCCTATATCCAGTTTCATCTTTCAGTTACCGATTTGGTTTTTCTTACGATCCAAGTGCTATTGGAATTAACCTAAGCTAATTATCACTAATGGATTGATCTTTCTGTGAAGCCTAGAAAGCAAGACTGTCATATTTCATCTCAAATTTACATACACATTTGCTTTGTGATGGGATTGCTGTTTTGGAAGTCTATTTTAAGGCTTAAACAGGCTCAACCTCTCAGAAGTTTTATAGATTTCAGCTGCAGCAAGAACACCTGTGTAAAATAAGCTTTAGGTGTATTTAGTTGGAGACCTAAACTGTGAGTTATAGATGCTTGTTGGACATGGTTTGAAGCTTTGAACCTGGGCTGATAATTATTAGTCTAGTATTGCTTTTTTTTTCCTTTGAGGTGGCTCTCAGTGGCTGTCCAATGCAACTGCTGCTAGCACAGGTTGGGTACCTTGAGCAGTGTAACAAAGTGCAGTGCCTGAATGTCTTACTGCACTTGTGCAGGTGCACGATCTGCCATAGGAGTAAAACTGCATTATTATGGACTGTTCGTGTCACAGCACAGCCCCGACTCCTCCTACCTCTGTGTTGTCTCTTGTCCAGAAGCCCTTCAGCTTCTGCAGAGACTTGAGGCGAAAATACAGACTTTTAGCGGGACAAATTAGCCTAACTTCAACTCTTGATTTTCCTCTCTGGGAGGGTAGTGAGATCTCTGGTTGTTACATAGCTCATTGGAGCAAAGCAAATCCTTCCTTCTTGGTGATATGGGTCAGGTAACAACAGAAGCGAAACAATCCGTGTAAACAATGAGCCCACAGGCTGCCTGCAGGCTGCCTGCAATGCAGTTCTGCAAAATATTATCTGTAGATTATATTTGTAAATACAATCTGTGTTCTCTTGCACAGAAGGCCTTACTTGCACATGCCGCCACTTTGAAGTATTTGATAAATTTAACCACATTAAAAAGTAGTGGTTTAGGGAAATTTACATCTTACGTCTATAATTTACACCATTTCCCAGTAAAGTGACACTTTCCTATCTGCTCAGGCAAGATCTGCAGCTTCTAAAATCTATTCAGAATGGCTGCACTGCATACCAGTTGCCAACTTGTAAAGCTTTACTGAACACTGTTGTGGCTCCAAAGGATTATTTATTAAACAGTCGAGCTTGTGAAACCTTCCCAAAAGATGCAATGCAAAGCTGTCACAGGCATGATTCTATTGAAAATTCTTTACAGAAATGCGATCCTCCAGGACCAAACAGGGCATTCAGGTCCCACCAGCCTTGTAAGAGCACTTCCCGTCCCCATGAGTAAGATGACTAGCAGAAACATGCTATGCAGAAACAATGCGATTTTCCATTTCCTTACAGAAAGTTTTCTTATGTACTGCGGTGAAGTGCACGTACAAAACATTTTAGTGATGGGGGCCAGCTACGTCTATCTGCGCTCTGTCTCCTTGAAGGCATATAGTGCACCAGGAGAAGGCACTGCAGAAAATGGCCTGAGCTTGACTTGTGAATTCATGTGTGTATGGTATATGATGGACATGCTCAATAAGCAGCAAAAGCAGCACACCTTGGTAATAGCTATATACATGTTCTAACACTTTTCTGTTTGATTTCAGATGTGTTAGTGACAGCTGGAGATTCCTTATGCTCAAGCATTAGCTGGTTAGGTCTGTTCCTTCTTTTAAGGAGATACTGTTGACTGTAGCAGACAACACAGGTCATTTTGAACAGAATCCATTTTCGTACTTAATTTTGTCATTTCTTTGTCTTGGCAGTGATATTTTAAGAATAAGTAACACTCCATCCCAAAGAGAGATGAAATAACACCATGCTAGGCATGGGGTCCACAAGTATTTTTTAATACTCTTAGTTGGAACTGTTGTGGTTTACTTCACTTAGACCAAGATTTCACCTAATAAATGAGCTCTGGGATAATCTGGGCAATTGTAGACTTTGATGAATCCTGAGATCAGATTAGTTTATACACACAGCTGCAGTTGGAAAGCAGGGGACAGAAAGTATTACAAACTGTGCCAGCCAGGGGCATTTGGTGTATCTTGTTTGCTTTAGTGTACCAACAAATGATGTGTTACAGGCCTAAAAATACAAGACGCTGATGTACAAAACAAGAACGTGGAAGGTGGAGCATAGTGGGTGACTGTGTGTTGCAATTTTTACACATGAAGGGTGTAAGGACCAGTATAGACACAACTGTGGGTTTATCAGATACATACCACCATAAAATCCCAATAGTACACGGACCTGTAAAGCTCTACATAGCAAGCTCTTCTCTTGGTGACAACCCAGTTGCATGCCCCACTCTGTGGTGCTAATTGTAACATGTGTGGCAGTAAGTCTGTGCAGCAGCACCCCATAGTCAACCAAAATGGAGCATGAGATATCCCTAGGTCTGTCAGTTTGGCCATAGGTACGGGAGGAGGACCTTTTCACCCACAATACAAAGTCTCAGTTATCCTCAGTGAGATTCCACCTCCACCCATGGGGATGATGGGGGGGACGGGGAAAGAGGAAGCCTGCTAATATTTTTAAGCTTGCTAGGCTAAGAAAAAAAAAAAAAAAGATATTCTTAAGCATAATATTCCTTTTGCAATTCTAAACCAAGTTTCTTTAGCAGAAAAGTTCTAGAACTTAATATGCAATTCTTAAGGGGGAAAAATTAAATTAAAAGAATGTTTATTCCCAGCACCTTGCAACAATCAAACTGACTTCTGTACCTATGCATGCATTTTAAGTGGGCAGTTTCAGTGCTAGTATGGTGTAGTCGGGGCACAAAATTCAGCTGAGGTGCAGCAGACCATCTGCCAGAAGGAAAACTAGGAGGGTGAGTGGCAAAAAGCCTCTAAGCTCATGGGAAGCGTGGGAGTGTTGCTGGTTTGCGGAGTTCAGAGCTCTGGCAAACAGCGTACTCTGCAGTAGCTCTTGCCAAAAGGAGGCAACAGAAGGGCAGTGAGTTGGATGGCTTGGAGAGTGAGAGTCTTTTGTGTCAGAACTGGTCAGTATTTTACCAGCTGAGTTCCATAAATTGGCCCTGGGCTGTCAGTGCTAGTGCCAGCTGTTAACTTTGTAGCAGCCATAATCTCAGCAGGGACAAATAGGGGAAGATGTATTGACAAATGGCACTGAGCATAATAAACTGCTCATCTTTATGAATGCTGGGATCGAAATGATCAAAACAGATGTACGGTTTCCAGATCTTAGCTGCACTGTCAGAATATTCCTGGTTTCCTCTTGCATAGTCATCCATAATGAAAAGAAAACAAGCAGATTTGCCTTTCTCTTGGGTCTTTCTTTATTGCTCACTCAACATTAATTACAGAATATTGTTGGAATAGCAGACTGGCAGGCACCAGCACCCTGAACAGAGTATGTCGCTTACTCCTGTCACAATGCATGTAGCATTGTCTACCCCTTTGTAAATTTGAGTTATCCCACAAAAATGTGTCATGTCGTAAGGCATGGGAAAGGAAAATGAGTGAAGGCTGCCGTTTTCCCATTGCAGCCGTAAAAAAGGAGGTAGGGAGCCAAAGTGAAAAAATGTCTAATTCAGATCAGTTAACGCAATGATTTCTTATATTTTCATGTCAAGGGAATTGTGGAGGGCGAAAAAGAAGACACAATGGAAATATATGCCTTTAAAAATATTTGGACACAAAAATTCTCTCCTGATTTATATGTGATTTGCAGGTTCATGAAAATGACTTTTATACTTAGTGTTGCCTGAAGTGTTTGGGGTCATTAGGGACTTTTCAGCTTATCAGATAAATCCTGTGTATCCCGCTTTGCTGTTTGACTATCGCATTTTTTAAAAGACTTGTCAAGTCAATGGGTTACCACATCCCTAAGGCAGTGCATTTAATAGTTATAAAGTGCTGTCCTGTGCTAAGTGAAATACCGAGTGCTGAGAAGAGTATACAATTCTTAAGCCATAAGCGAAAAGAGGAGTTCTAATATATTTCTCATGTACAATAGGCATAAGAAATTCAGAATGTTGCCCGTTTTCACTCTGCTCGGAATGATAAGTATATTGCTTATTAAATATTAATATTATCAAGCTGATGCATTAAGTTACAAGCAGAAGAGACTCAAAAATCAGAACATCTTGAAACTTAGACTTCCCAGTTAATTGAAACCTACCCTCATACAAGTGGTATGACTAGCACAATTTCCTGGTGGACTTCATGTCATGTTCCAAGGGAATTCAGCCCCTTTGTTGTGCTCTAGGCTCCCAGAAAAGACTCAGATTATTGACAGGGGCTTAGTGCATCCTGTGCTGCCTAGGGCCATCCTCAGCAAGCCACAAAGCTGGCTGCCATGGAACTAGGCATTGTTAAAGCCGTAATATCCATGGACAGAAACTTGCACAATTCTTACCAACTTCCCTTCTGCCAGCCATTAGATAGCAGTGATGAATCTGAAAATCTCCAGATTCTTGTCTGTAGGTGACTAATATTTAGTAACTGGCTTCAGTGAAGCTGACAAGAACTGTGCGTCTCTGAGATCTGCAACAACAGCATCCTGTGGCCTGCCAGATGAATGGCAAGATGTTGGCAGGCACCTCGCAAGTCAAAGCTCCACAGTCTCTGAGATCAAGTTTTTGTGTGGAATTGAAATCCTCTGATTTTCAAGGGATTTCTGTCGTTTTTTTCCCCTAAATCGATGAGAGAAAATACTCTGAGCCACACAAACATTTCCTTTTCTTCACTTTGTTTTGCTTTCCATATAGAAGCCTGACAAGCTGGGAAAATTATTTTAAAGCACTTTTCTTCCCCTCCAGTATCCCAGAACCAGGAGCAAATTAGCAGAGAATCAGGACTCCTGTTCACGAAGGGGATCTTATTAACTTCCCTGTGCCTTGTATCCTCTGGTTGGCAATGTGAAAGACACTTTAATACTTGAAATAATTTAAAATCTGTTAAATTAGAAATAGCAATTATACTGATCTTTTCTGGGTATCTGCTGGCTCGGTCTAAGAAGTAAAATCATTAAAACTCTCTCCTGTAGCCTGTCGAGAGAAACAATATTTAGTGGGTGTTGAATTTCTTATGATTCAGCTCAGTCTTGAAAATTGGCAAACCTTTTATGCTCAATTAGATTTAAAATCTGCTTTCAATACCTCATTCTTCATAGACCTGACTTTTAGTGGAACTCGGAAACAAAGTAAACACTGACCTCCTCAAGCAGGGATAGCGGCTGTCCTCCTTAACGTAGCGAAAGTCTCAGACAGAACCACTGTCTTTGTGGGTTTAGCTGAGCAGTTCAGAAGAATGATCTTTTGGCCTAAAATACCACAAATATCATTACAGAAGAGTAACTTAACTAGCATATTGTTCAAGTCAAGCGTGCATGAAGTTACATGGAAATGCCATCAGGCTTTAATGCATTCTCTTAGTAGCTATCTAAGTAAGATAAAGTTAACCATAGCATGGATTATGTTAAGGCAGTGCACACAATGAATATTACTTGTATTTTTGATATCCTGCCAAGTCAGGATATGCTGCTGCAAGGTTCAGTCAGGTTTTGGCTCTACATGGTTTATTTTTCTCTGCTTTCCTTTAAATTCATACTAAAGATAAATTTCAGATCTGTGACTTCCTCTGCTGCATTATACTCAGTCTTAACATTTCACTTTATGTCCATTTGGCATTAGTGTCTGGCACCGACTCAACTGGAGCACCTGGTTTACTTTTTAAGACTGTGTGATTAAAACTTCAGTTAGTGTCTTTTTTTTTTTTTTTTTTTTTTTTTTTTTGGGGTTTGGGACATGATACTGCCTTTTAACCACCTAACACCTTTATTTAAGTTTGCCCAAATGGGTGTCATTGGACTGTGAATAAATTTTAGCTCCTCTAACAAGAAAAATGTGGACAGAAAGGACTTGAAGAGGGTTTGGGTGTGTTATGAGATTTGGCGGTGTGGAAATTGAGTTTGTGAAAATTGTTCTAACTTTTTAATGCTACGTGATATTCTCCAAGAGGTAATAAATAACACGTGGGATCCTGTAGAGATTATAAACCTGGCACATCTAGGTTTTACTCAAGACCAAAAGTAGAAATGACTTATCTCCTAGATAAAGGTGTTCTCACAAGGTGTCCAGCACAATTTTAGAAACCTAAGAAATTCAGTTTAGTACAGCTACACTTTTAAAATGCATCTTCAACTTAAAGCATTTAAAGGATATTTATTTTAACAGTATAATCTTTATCTGGTTCATTCTACCATCAAAAAGAAACAAGCCTTATCTTGGAAGTTTACAGTCTAAACAGACAAGAGAGAGAGAAAAGAGGAGAATATGAACACTATTATCCCTATCTTGCAGGTAGGGATGTAACAGCCTGCTTTTTCTGCCCCTTCACGTGAACTGAAGGACTGAACCCTTATTTTTCAAGACCAGAGTCAACTGTCTGGACAACAAACCTATTTTCTTCTGTTTATACTGCCACCAAAATTCTCATCATTTTTCTAGAACAAATGATGGTACAAGAGCATTTCTATTTTCAATCAGCCAAGTAATAAGCCACATACAAAGAAATCCAGAAATTCAGGATTAATCCCAGTCTGTTTTCATTGATGGTGATGAGTGTCCACTACTGATCTTACAGAAGCAGAATCTGGCCAATAAGTGATCTCTTGCAAGTTAACACTCCCAAACCCCAGTAAAGTTTAATTCATAGACAAATTTACTCACAAGTTTTTTAGGATATTCAGATGTCTTCTAAGCATCTGGATTTCTCCTTGTATTTCATTCTTCTGTAATGAAACCTGTTGACAAGCATTCACTTGCCTATTTCAGAATTCTGTTTGGCTGAATTTAATATCTGAGATTACCCAGGAATGTGAATCATTATATAGTTATTGCAGTGGCTTTCTGCATGCACAGAATAGCCTTCATCTGTTTCAATATTTTGTTTAGTCTTATTGAGAAGTCTGCATTTCCTCAGTGTACATTCTATATAATTATAAAGTTTCTGCTGCTATTGAGTTATGAGTTACACGGCATTTAGTTATTAAGGCAATATTGTTGCTACTGGAAAAGTGAGAAAATACAAGGGAGAGAAGAACCCAAGATTAATTCAGAGGTACTCTTTTCTTACTAACTATAGTCAAAACTAAAACCTTTCTTCAAGAGAGTACACAGTCATTACATACAACGAAAAATGACACTGGAAAAATATGATGGAATTTGAACTTTCCATCCTTTTGAATCCTGTGGATCTATCCTTTTACTTCCTAAATCAGGCACTCTAGGAAAATCAGAGGCCAGACTTGAGCTTTGGGGTCACTTCTTTCCCAGTGGTCCACAACCTCACTGTGCAGTGAAAACTGTTTCCTGTGGAATTCTGATTTGGGGCTGAATTGTGGTCTGGGGTGAGCTCTGCCTGAAGCTGTATATACAGATTTTTCTGGAGTCTAATGAAGTGTGGACATATTCTGCATCTGTTCTCCCTGCTGGGCCTCCATTCTCTACTTAGATTTCTGCATCCATGAAACATTAAGATCTCTATCAAATTTGGCTGAAATCAGGCAATGCGCCCAAAATTCTTCAAGACAGAGGCATAAAGACTGTCTGAATGGATGTGTCTCTCCTATGGGATACAAAGTAATAACATCCTTCATGACATGTCAGCTAGTGAGAAGTTGAGCCTATGTTGCTGAGGTGATAAAAACTCCATAGTCAACACTCCCAGTAGCTTATGGTACAGACTGTGTAAAGCAGATTAAATCCTTAAGTCTTCAGCTCCTTTAATTCAAGAGCTGATCATATCCTGGGAGTCCTCTTCCCTCATCTACAGCACTGGGAATCGAGCATACAAAATTGCAAGGGTGTACTCCGTACATCCCAGCCTTACCACTGACTTTTTTTAATCTTCATGGTGATCAGCTCTATTATTACTGCTCATCAATTTCAGCTGTTTCGTTTTTTGTAGCGTTTTTTTTTTAAGTGACAGTTTAACATACTGCAACTTAAAACAGTAATCCTAAAATCTAGCAGAGCAGCTGAGAGAGGGGTTTTGCCTGAAGAAATGCATTCATTACAGAAATCGTATTTTGGGTACGAGGGTGACATACCTTTATCCTGCCCTTGTGTGCTGGCCACAGCAATAAGAAACTACCCTGGGAGGAGGGCCAGGAAATATAGGCTTTGGGGTACAATCTAAACATGTAAAAGAGGAGGAGGAATAGCTGCACACTAAGCAAGCACAGATGGCATGGCACTGTGGGGACAGCAGGGCTTGTTGGAGGCAGTGTTAAGTAGACAGTTTGGGAATGGCTGTGAGTTTTAGCAGCTGATTCTATCACACCACCTGCACATTGCCTGCTTCCACCTTATTTTGCCTAGTGCAAAGTGGAAGCTTGTATCTGAAGTATCTGTGCATAGCTACTAATACTGCATAAGTGCATGTACAAGCATGTGTACATGCACACATGTATGTACAATATATGATTAAAGGTATGTTATGACAACTTATTCCGAAAGATAAGGAATTTGTCTGCTTTTTCACTCTACCTTCTGATCTGATCCCAAGACTGTTTTTAATATAGAAACATAAAAACACCCAAGACAAAGAGATTAAAAAACTTTTAGGTCGTGAATATATTGATTTTTGGTTTTGGGATTTTAATTAGAGACTAGTAAGCTAGATTTGCGAGTGGCATGATCACAAAAGTGTAAAATGTCTTTGAGAGAAAAGATCAGTGCATTTTGTTACCTCTGAATGCATTGCTGAGTTTCAGAAGGAAGGAGAAAATAATAGTCTGTATAAACTGAGCTCTTCTCTAGTAATTTGGATAAAAATTTGGCTTCTTCCCTCTTTGTAAGCTCCCAGGTGGATTTTCTTTCTTATAGAGGGGTGCAGAGGATTAAAGGTTTATTTCTAAGAAGCTACAATTGGCTTTTTGGCCACTTAGTATGCTCTAGAGACATTAATATCTGAACCATTCAGGGATAATTGCATTAGTTGTCTTTTCTCCCAACTAAATTATTTGAGTACATTAACAGTCAATTTTGTGTTGACAGGGCATGAATTTCTACTGATGGGAATAGAAAGCTTTGTATTATCTGAAGCAAAACATCAGTCTAAACTTTCAATTCTAAGAGTATATCATTGGATCAGGGACTTAGTAGGTGATATATTGCAGATGGGAGATAGAGATCTCATTTTAGCAGTAATGGGAAGCAGTGGATTTAGCAACAGATAACCATGTTTCTAGCTGGAAGTGTTGCTTTTAACCTAATAAAGCTTCAGATCACAAGCCACTCCTTCAAATTAGATTGTTAATTTTTAATGTATGTAGCAATTACTGATGTGACAGATAGCAGATCTGATTTTGCTCCCATCAAACTCTGTGGGAGTTCAGGCATTGATTTCACATGGGGAGACAGTAGGTACAAATGCAGTTACGTTAACAAGGCATGATGTATGTCATCTATGTATGTTTACATCTATGTATGTGAATGCCAGCGGTATGTACCATGTGGCTTTTGACATTAGAAGGTCATTTTGAACCTATTTAAAAAAGCAGTTTAAGAATGAATATATTTGACATAGTAATTCCTTGTTTCTGATCCAACTGCATGTGAAAATTTCGGGAAATTCACTTTTTGTTGAATGCAAGAAGCAGGCAGAGTACAGCCCAAATTAGAGGTGGATCTCGTGTTCACACTGCCTACATTCTTGTCCAGTTCTGTGTTTTTCAATCTTCCATCTCTTTGACAAGATTCTATCTCCTTCCTAGAAAAATACTCTAACTCATTCTTTCACAATTGCCTCTTCTTGATGTCTTCTTTAGCTGCACCTTCAGATGCCAGTGACAGCTCTCTACCCTGTAACCTACTTCCACTTTTTGGAATACAGACAGTGCCTCCTTTCTTTTGTACTACAAACAGTTACTCATAATGGTCACCACTTTCCCTCCCTGATGTCCAGACCAGCCCTTTCCTGACTTTCCAGGTTACCTGCCAACAAAGTGAACTATTTTGAGAGCTGTTATTTACTATGCAGAGCAGCTGCTTCACAGATCTGAAAGTGATAAAAATGTATGAGTAGCCCATAAGTTTTGCTCCTCCCCCTCCCATCCAAAAGAGAAATGCAGAAATAATATAGTATTAAATTTGTGTCTGTTTTGTCAAAGCAAAGACAGAAAGACCACAAGGCAGTAACCACACCTGACCCTTAGAGCAGAATTCAATATTGACTGCTATGAACCTGCTGAGACTGTTTAAATTCATCTAGCACTAATCTTTTACCTGTATTTAAATACTGCTGGATGTAAAATAAAAGTAAAAATAATCACTTTCCCTTTTGTTAAGGGGTCTTTGCTAATACAAGATAAGAGGCAAAAATTAGGGAATATTACAATAGTAGTTGACATGCTTTGAAGCAAAAATTTTGTGCAATAAGAATGAAAAATAATTGTATAGTTAAAACTGTGTCTTCTTGCACTAGGAAACAGAATCAATGTTGTATATAATTTGGCAAATTCCTGTTTGGAAGCATTAAGGATGATTCATCCCCAACTGAGCTAATTGTTTGTATTCCCCCTGCAGTCAACGAAGAGAAGACACAGCCACCTCCACCCCATTCTAAAAGACTTTTCTAAAATACAGAGTGTTTGCAAAGCTGGTAACATGGCCAGTTACCAACTCCTGAATATTTATTGCATTGCAAAACCCTGCTGCAAATCTTGGTGGATGTGATTAACAAATTGTGAAAATGTTTGTTGTCTTAATAGCTTTAATATTTTTATAAACTGGGATTATATTATTTGCAACATCTTCTATTGGATGGGTAGTGTCAGTGGAGTTTAATTATGATTGCTCAGTTTTTAGTTGAATGTAGCTATAACTAGCAGCTAACTGATGAGCAACAGACTGTCAGCTTCTGCTTTTACATAGGGGAGTAATATAACTTTTCACAGTAAAGTAAAATTTGTCATCCAAGATACTAGAGACACTGATATTGTTTCGTATTCTGAACTTTACTAAGTGAGCTTCTGAGGACTGCTAGGCAAACTGTTGCTCCGCCGTATGTGCACGTTCTGCACGTGTGAATAATGACTGAACGCAGCACATTGGTTCTGAACAGCTTAAAAGTAAGAAGCTCTTATAAATCCTAGCTCTGAATTCAGATCTGGATGTGAATGCTTGATGGGTACTTGGAACTGAGATTTTGTTGTGGACCTGCTCCCACACTTATAAATGAATGACAAACTAGAGAAGCATTCCTCTTTAAGGACTAGACCTAAAACCCTGGGTATATGCTTTTATAATAAAAGGTAGGGCCATGTTGTGGCAGCTCTTTTTAGGCATTAGTCACCGCTGAATTCACTGTGAAATTCTGCATAAAACATGATAGCATGCTGTGGCATACGGCAATTGCTGTGATGGGGTAGAAGAGTATGGAGAAAACATATTAGAAATGCAGTGGGTAAATGAAGCTGACATGCCACATGGGATATTTTGAACTACATTTCACATTTCAGAGTAGAAAAATCAATGTAAAGGGAAAAGAACTTTTACAAAATGAGTATCAGGGACTGATCACTCTTGGAACTTCTTTTTGGTCTCTGTTATCTAACTCCAGTGTATAGTGAGGGATGCTTTTTCTGCCTGTAATGTATTCTGCTGCTCTCTTTATAGTGAAAGAACAGCTGTTGAGCAAAAATTCTGCCTTTGGCAATATCTGTTAATTGATGTGTTTCCTCAAAAAACACCAACCCACAACAAAACTTAAAAAGGAAAGTACTGCAAGGTGTTTAATTTCTAAATATATTAGGTGACCCAAACCTGTTAAAAGTATTTAAGAAAATAATTTTATTGCCTTTGTTTGTCAGATCCACTTTGTGTTGACTTTACAAGTGGGACCAAATGGGTCATAGCAGCCACTTGAGTTCTGCTGATGTCCGAGATGGGGGTGTCAGTGGCAGGAGCCTGCTCCCTGGCGGGGAGCTGCAGTCCTTCAGCCCCTTCTTCTCTCAGAGAAACTTGTGCCAGCTGGCAGCACCTGCGAGTGGATAGAGATGCTTTTGGTGAACAGAGCCACAGGAAAGGAAACCAGTGTTAACCGAGCATCTGATTTTTCAGTTGTCCACACCCGTGCTGGTAAAAGCTGTTTACTGTGCAGGGGAATTCAACATGCTCGAAATGGATGCTTGCGTTAGGTCATCTTATTTGCCCTCCAGTCAGTTCAAAATTGTCCTCTATATTCTGTTTTCCAGTGATTTGCTTTGTCCAATTTTAACTGAGCCAAATAACCAGGCTTTCATTTTCCCCTATTTTTCAGTCCAGTTGTGCTAAATCTTAGCAGCTGTTTCCTGTACCTGATCTGAATTTGCCTTTTCTTAATTTTGTGGTATAAACGAGGAAGAAGGCGGGGGGGGGAAGCTAGAAGCAATTGAATATAGTTTGTGGGCTTTTCTATCTTACTGATTTTTTCCTAGAAATTAAGAATAGCTTTATTTATAGTCATCTTGTCACAGTGCTAATTTTGCATCCACTAAAGACACTTGGGAAACCAGATGAAATAATCTGATTTGGTTCACATTCTGTCTGGAGCAAGACAGCAGGCTAGGTCTTGAATGCAGCAGCAGACAAGCTCTTGCAGTACCTAATCAGGAGAAGGAAGAACCAGAAAAACTGTTCTTGTGAAATTCCCGTCACAATTTTGCTGATAAAAGTTGTTCAGATAAGCTCCAGATAACCATCCAAGCTTATAAGTGCTCATCTGCACCATCTCCAGGTGGTTTTGAGGTTCAGTCACCACTAATGAAAAGATGTGATTGAAAGCAAAGGGAAGATATGAAATGCCCTCTCCTCTAAACAAGTAGCTATCACTCACTGTAACAAAACATTGGAGATAACACTGCTGGCCACTTTTCTCTGTCCTTTGCTTCAGTACCAAGAATATAGAGTGAGCTATCTTACTGATTCTACTGTTAAAAATGAAAGTAATCATTACTTACCAAAAATTATTCATTTAAGTCATGTCAAAAGAGGATCACAAAATTCCAAGCTGATGGAAGAAGTTCAAAGCTTTACAATGTGCCGTGAAATTTCATGCAGAAATTATGTCCTGTGAAATGTTTGGCCATGGAAAGTTCAAGTGTCACCCAGCTGTAATTATAGCCTTGGTTTCTGAGAGGTTTATAATTCAGCAGCAGAGATGATGCCAGCATGAACTAAGCATTTTGTACTGGGCACAACTCTAAAGAAAACCTCAATATTTTTCTTTCGGATTCATTCCTAAGGATGTTTGGAAGATCTTTTGTTTGCTTGTTTTTTTAATGACAGCTATTTTCTTTTATTATTTGGCATCTTACCACAAGAAAATCCTGTAAAGAATATCTAGGCATTTAAATCTGGTCTGTATTATGCCTCCAGGGGAGTAAATCAAAAATTATTTAGTGTCTTGAAGTCACCTTTGTACCTGCTGGTTTCAAAGATTTGGATCTCATAGTATAAAAGTAGACTTCTGGCTGTTTCCTTAAAAAAAAAAAACAATTCTTGCCCTGCATATGGGTTGTGCTGCTGTACTGTAGTGCCCTGCCTTACAGACTACTGTATTTCTTTCCTTGAATTTCTGGGACCCTGGAATTTGCTGTGAAAATGAGATCTCCCAGCTCTCTGCTGTGCCGTGCCCTTTCAGCAGGGAAGGAGCACATCCCCTAACGGGGTCTGTAGCCATGAAGTGCCTGCACAGAACAACTCTTAGGCATTTGCAAGTGCTGTTGCTGGGCGGGATGTTATAACCTACAGAACTGCTCTACTGAAGGAAAAGCTGTAACCTTTCTCCTTTTTCTGCAATGCGTGTTGTAGAATCCGTACACCTTGCTTGCCCTGTTCTCTCAGCCCTGCAGAGCAGAGGTTAGTGCCATATTAAACCTTGTTAGGGGTGGATTCCTTCAGCTGTGGCTCTCAACAAGCTAGTTTTATGAACACATTAAATAACAAATAACTCCTGATTAAATTTTAATTGGATCTTCTTCTTCTTGGTATGGTTTTGTGCCAACATATTTGTTAGATGGAGCCACTTTCTATGACTTGGGAACCAAGAATTCTCTTCTAAGAGTCCTCTGAGAGTTCCTTTTAACATCAATGAAGTAAAACAAAATTGGGTTCCAGTTTTCTAAGCAACTATAGTTAAAGAAAAATATTTCCTTACATTGACATTTCCATCCTACTTGTGTCACTTACCACTCCTCCTGATTTTCTTCTAATGAGGAGGGATTGATAGCTACTTCTGGTGAGATTCTTTTACTACAGTGGCTCTTCTCAATCTCTTCCCAGAGCGTGATCATATTTTCAAAGTGTGTCTATTATCAGCTTTCCATCTGAAATGTTTCAACAGGTATACACACTCAGGGATTTAGAAAAAGTCTCTAAATGATTCTGTGAGGTTGGGTGAGAGGATAATTATCATCAACTTCATACCCTCATGGCATTTACCTACTGTGGTAACAACTATTGGAAGCGTCGTCTCCATGCTAGCGTGCCTGGGAAGCTGGAGAAGGACAGCCCTTCTGTAGGGCCTGTGCTCCAAAGCACTGGGCACCGAGACACCGTGGTGGAGAGCATCTGTCTTGAAAGCTTTCTAAGCGAAACACTGTGGAAAGATGTGGGTGAATTCTCTAAAGGCTCTTGATTAATATTTTTTTGTATTGATTATCTAGAGTGAACGATAACTGTGAGGAAAAATGTGTGCTTGTTTGGTTTGGTTTGGGTTTTTGACGGGATTTTGGTCCAGATTCCTGATTTTTACATTCTGGTAGAGATGTTGCATGGGGGTGTAAAGGTTTTATGCAGCCTTTGTCTTCCTCTGTTTATCTGCACCTCCTTGGAACAGTTCTCGCTTCAATATGAGGCTTGAGGCTGTTCTCAGTAGTGTTTGGATTTATTCGATCCTTAAATATTGCTTTGAGAGAAGAAAAAAAGCAGACTACAGCAGATCTGTAAGGGAACCAGTTACACAGGCAGCAGACTTCTGGGCTACTGGATTTCTCAGCACCTCCAAGCTCTTTGTTAAAATACTCTGGGAAAACAATTTCTCTAATTGTGCTTTTTAGGTTTTGTCTGCTACTACCCGCATTCAGCAACTGAAATCTACAGTGTTCTTTGTTGTGTGTTTTGTTTTTTTTTTTTTAATGTGAGACTATAGACTTTTTTTGGGCATCATAACTTTCTAGAACAAATCTAGGCTGCAGAACTTGGGAATGATTCCAAGTACAATATCACTTATGTAGCAAACAATGTAAATATTTAGACTTCTACCCACCCAAGCATAAGAGCAGAAACAAAACATATGCAGACATTTTAGGTACATACTCCAGCACTCAGATTTGGGAAAGCAATGTTTCAAGAAGAATTTGTTGATCACTTAATGCAGAGAGACATACATTAGATTAATGTCACAGCTTGTGCTCAGAAATAAACATCACAAAAAATAACAGTACAAGTATTTCTTCAGCCTCTTGTATTCTTGTGCCAAAAAGAGAATATGTAAGTGGATCTGGATCTGGGCAAGAAACGGTATCTTATCCCATGAAAATTGATATGATTTGCAGATGTTGCCACTGTTTTAGTATAAAACCTTGAATTTCAGTTTCCTATGTCCCAAAAAAAAACCCAAATCACCAGATATCACCTCTTCCTGAGGTACTGGATATTTAAGAGACAGCCCCATCTTCACAGAAAATTCTTAGTTGTGTTGTGTTGTAACCTGGTGATTTCCAAAGTAACACAAAAATAAAGTCTATATTCAGAAGCACACGTATGCTCGTTTCTCCCTGGAAAAGCAGGAATAATAACCCTCCTCAGACTTTATTATATTGTATGATTTTTTTTTTAACTTTATGAGAAGATTCTGTACATTTCTGTAAAATGTATTTATGTAAAAAGCCTAGCCCAATGGCATTCAATTGAAACAGCTAAAAGCTCCTATTTTTCAACCAAAAAATAGCAGCAACATCAGCAACACTATATAACAGGCTGACACAGACAATACCAACAATGAGCTTTGTTAGGAGGGAAATAGGGTAGATAGCAAGTTTATATTAGGAGTTCAGATACCCCTGAGTGTGCCCCTGTCTCTCAGTCTGACCAGTGACACAGGGACAAAAATTAACCTGTACTTTTTGAAGCCTGGTGATAAAAACTGATGACAAGAATCTAGCATGGAGCTGCTAGTACAAGACAGCTGTGAGGCAGCAGAGACCCCTCGATGCATCAGGCTATGTATTTCTAGTACATCTAGGGAATGGGTTTAGCGTTAGTGCCCAAGGTACAGCTGCCATCTTAGCAGGAATGCTCCCTGTGACTCTGGTCACCCATACCCTCAAATAAAAGACAGAAACTAGAGCAGACGCACAGGGTGTTGCTGCAACAAAGAGAGGATGGATAGCCCTTCTTCCTAAGGGAGACTAGAAAAGCTTATGTGATATAGGGTAATGAAATGAAGGCAATGAGGGACATAATAATGCTACAAAACAGAGTTCAGAGTCTATTCCAGGAAAGAAGAATTTACACCATATAGTGGTGGTAAATAAATAGATCTGGACTGCCTCTCAGTAAGTTTAAACTGGAGATAAGTAGAGGGTTCCTAATCACGAGGACGATTTTGGAAGAGCTTTCAGTCAGGGATCGTGGCAGTGAGGCAAAACCCCAGTTATTGGCAATAGAGCAATCTTATGCATTGGCTTGGCGATTTTAAAGAGCAAGGCTTTTCTTCAACTGTATGCAGTGGGACTAGATCATTAAACTGCGGTTCAGATTTGATTATTTTTCTTGTTGCTCTGAAGAATCAAGATTGTTAATGTTTAGTGAATAGGTTTACATAGAATCAAGTATTTTTAAAAAGAGATTTACTTCACTATCTGATTCACAGCTATTATAACTTAGGTGAGGTGTTAGCAATATTGCAGGTAATACCCCTTCTAAAAGAGATTAATGTAGCTTTAATTACAAGAATGCATACCTAAAAATACTTGCTGAATTTTATTTAACCTCTATTGTTACGTCTTCATTATTGCTGACCAAGAGGTACCCATCAAATACAAAATGCTATAATCAGCATAAAGATGAAATGAAGAGGTTCTTGCACTATATTACTAATGTAAATGAAAAGTAAGATTGTAACTAAAATAGACCCTTCTGAAAACTTCAGTAGTACTTTAATATATCTGGGAGACAGATTGTCTGATTTAACATGTACAGTAAAAATAGATCTGGAAACAACCCAAATAATTTGCAAGAATATTTGATAAAACAATGTAGTGCCTTGTACCTAAGATTTCACCTAAGATTTTCAGTGGTGGAAAATAACTGGAAATGGTTCTACAACGTGTGTTTTATTAAAAATCTTGCACTTCCAAACATGAAGACAGCAGTTTACATCTATACAGGGAGATGTGTGGGAGGATATACGTAGCTTTTCATTACACTCAGCCTAGTCTTGGGCACTGGTCCAGTTCCCAATATATGTTAGATCCATCCTTATATAAATCATCTCTTAATAGCTATAGAGCTCTTCTGGCAAGTGAAAGTCTGGTGGGCACCAGAACACGTTTTCTCCTTGCCCACATTCCTGCAGTAGGTCCTTTCTGGGCTGCAGCAGCTGTTGCAGTTGCAGGGGACTTTTTCCCACCAGAAGATTCAAAAGAGAGGAATTGCTCATCAGAAAGTTTAGTTGCACTGACAACTCTCTTCAACTTAAAAGATGCACACTCACGCACATGTGCACGAACCTGGCCTAGCGCCAGTTCATTGCGCAACGAGACAGCAGTTGCTGTAAAAAAAAAAAAAAAATTAAAAGTCATCCCACAGTAGTTACTACCTGAGTAGATGAAGTATGAGAAGGGACTGCCAAATCCCCAAATGTTTCTGTAGTAAATATTGAAAAAAAACTTGACATTTTAACGACAATAGCAGTGATTCAGAACTGGTGCCACACTCTTCTTCTGTATTATGGAGAACTTATTTTGCCCCTCAGTTAAGTTCCTTTACAGGAATGAGCGCAGCCTGGAGAGGGCCTAAGGCACACTCAGTGATAAAGCACCCAACCTGAATGGTTAAAAGAGAAATGTAATGGTAAACTGCCTACATTTTATTCTGGACTGTGGTTGTGTCTGTAGGAAGCTCCCTAGCATGCACTGGTGATTATAATCTGTGATAGCTAGAATCAGTTTTTGAGAGGTACCTGGTCAGCCAGAAGTTAACACTAGTACCAGGAAATCAGCGTCCCGTTCCAGCTATTGATGCCTTTTGGGGAGAGCATCACAAGAAGACAGTCAGCTAAAAATAGACAAGTTGTACCTCAAGTTCTTAGTTGCAGGTGATCTTCCACAAGGACGAATTCGAGGTTATCCTGTAAAAACCAGCCTGACTCTTCTCTAATACACAAGTCTAGATGACTATTTCATCCAGAGTACTTTTAGATAAAAGTCAGTGGCATATTTTGTACATTCTTTAGTTTGTCGGAATTCACTGCCTTTTTTTTTGTCTTCCCCTCAATTTTGCCAACTATTCAAGCTTGGTCCTTTTTCACATTAAGAGAAGAAAGAGGTGAGTGACTGAAGCTATTCGAGGATATTAAAAGCTGTCCCATGGGACAAACATTAATATTATAAAGTGGATATTAACTCTCATGGAGGTGAATATTAAGGTTTATCAACCCTAGAGGTATGTATTGACCAAGACAAACTAGAGGTCACTGCAACATCAAGAGTAAATAAATCTTAATGCTGCCAAAACAGGAAATCAATATGCATATTTTTCCACTTATTTTGAATGTCATTGAACTTTCTGGAAATATCTCGATTGTGTACCTGAATTCCAAGATAGTGAATTTTTTATTACTGTGAGTAACCTTGTAAAGACAAGTCAGAGGTTGGGCAAGGGTTCAAGAAAAAACCTGACTACTGTTGTCCCTTCCTGAGTAAGACAAGAAACAGGCTCTGCTTCTTTCAAAGTATGTAATTTTTTGTTTAACCTATGTTGAAGGAAAGTACTCATCTGTACTGATTTTCAAGCCAAAAATAAAATCTTTTCCAGGGTAAATTCACTGGTAGTCAAATTGTCAGAAATCCAGTTCACACCACAACCCGTAGTGACGAAGAGCTACTTTGTACCATTGCACTAGCCTGACTCTTCTTCAAATGGATAAAATCTGAAGTATGCTGCTGAGATCTAGCTATGGTTTTGGAGTCCTAAACAACATTACATTGTTATAGCCTCTGACTTTCCTGGAAATAGGTTTTATTTTTATGCGCTCTGAGGAAATGTAAGGTCCTTGGTAACTTTGTGTGTGTATGTGGCTAGGCACTGTTCAAAAGCCATTGGTAACAGTCCTTCAGAATCCTGAGCAAAGAGGAAGAAAGATGGATTCAATTCTTGCTGGTACAAAGATGTGAGTTAAAACCCAAAAAGAAAATAAAATGCAGTTGGATTAGTAGACAAACAGATACGGAAAGGCAATGGTATGTCTTAACAAAACATTTACTCTTTATTTAAAGAGTCCAAGAGGGTAAGTCAAATAGATACATTTAACACGCTTTTAAGCTCACATGTGAGTAATTGGGTGAGGGAGAAACAGGGATAAGGGAAGGTGAAGCAGAGGGAAGATGACCCTGACTAAAAAATGAGCTTTGGTAGTCTAAAAAGTCAATGAGAAAAAAAGCAGCTTCTTCCGGCAACGGTGTGTAAGTTCGTGATTGAGGATTTCAGACTGATGGTAAACCATACTGACAGAAGTTGAAGGTTCGCAGCACAAGGCTCACAGGGGATTTTGGCTTGGCCCAGGATTAAAAGAAAATGGGAGGTGGGGAAGAGACTTGAGAAAGATTATTTGTTCAGTTATTTTGAATGAAAATATAGAGCTAAGCTCATGAAACCAGCTGGCATTATCCCGTAGCACAACTCCTAATAATAAGGTTTTGTTTTCATCTGGTTTTGCTCTCAAGTGTCTATAATTATTAAGAGGCAAATTTCAGCAAAATATCCCAAGGTCAGGAGACTTGAAGACTCTGTCTCTCTGTGCTTCTGCAAACACCTATGCATATGCTTCACCCTCAGGCTGCGGTGTGCCAAGCAGGACTCTTCATCCTCTATTTGAATCTCGCTGACCTTGCTGTGACAGAGGCTGGGGCTTAAGAGAAGGAGCTGCTGAAGTTTAGTCTATATGCTTGAAATCTGGTATGTTTGTTGTTTGGTACCTAAGGCAAAAAGGTCATTGAAAGTAAAAAATGTGCAAGTGTGACAATTTAGAGCCCAATGAATCAAAAAGCAGTCTTCAATTAGGCCCTTGGCACTGAAGGATGATTTACCCCTCGGCAGCGAGAGCTATGGGATGGCTCCTACAAACAAGGCGTGGCTGACATTGCAGCTCATGCAGTTGCTTCTCGGCTCCTGCTGCTTCCTTGGTGACAGCACTGTTGCTTGTCTGACCTTGCAAGAAACTGGCTCAGAGAGCTAAATAGGCAGCAGAATAAATGTACTGGAAGTAAGGAACAGTTTTCTGCTGGCAGGGTCCAGTCCAAGGAAAAGCGTGACCAGGCCTTGAGGTTGCAAACATGCCTTTTCAGTGGCAGTTAGCTGCAAGGTCATCTTGGTTTATACTGTGAAGGGCCCCCAGAGGCACAGTTGGAGAGTCACGTTAATCTGGCATGAGCCTGTGCTGCTGCTGTCAAAGGCCAATCCCATCATGTCCTCATGGTTACTCTTTCTGCCATCACTAGCGTTCACTCAGCATCAGCCTGAATGGGACAAGGGAGCTCATCCAGCCTCCCGTCTGCTGGCAGTAAAGGAGGGGCTGGGAGGGAAGAGTGGGATCATTGCTTTTGTCAACAGTTCGGGTTCATGGTGGATTTAAGGGGATGTGTAATCATGTCCCTGTCATTGGCTGTAAGGCTTAGTAAGGCACATGGGGTTATGGGCCCCAGAGGATTGCCTGGATGACAAGTCGGGGACATCCCATGGTGCTGTTGTACATATTTGACTTTAACATAGCAGCAGCTCCAAAGAGACTGCCATGGGGTGACCCTGCTTGCTCAGACTTGCCAGACTGGTGGGCAAGTAAGGAAAAGAACAAGGAGCTGGGGAGTCCCCCCAGTCCCACGCCTAGCTCATCCTGCCCTCTCTAAGCCATGCTAGAGACTTTCAACTAAGAATCATGTATCTAGTTATTTACACAGTTTAAATACAAACCAAGCCTATTTTTTTTCCTCTGTGTATATTTTTTTCCAATTACAACCTTCTGCTACAAAGAACAAGCCACGTCTCCCTGGACTTGAGAAGAGTCTTTTGAATTGGGAGAACTTAGTTTTAAAGCCAAGTAATAAGTTTGTCAATCACTTCTTTATTATCAGTCACTCTCTGATGAACGACATTCAGACTTTAATGTCAGCAAAGAGACAATCTGAGGAATGAATGCTGAAGTAATAACATGTAGGAGTTTTTATGGCCTGACTCTGTTTCTAAACTGTATACACAATGGCCTAATTTAACATCAGTGGATGTAACAAATTCCCTGTGGCAAACGCAGCATATGGGAATTACTTTTTATGCTTTTCTTGAAGTGCACAAAACTCCTATTAGCATCACACGTTACATATTGGGGGGTGGAGGGAGAAGCCCCTTAATTTGTGTTAGGTTTGAGGTGGGGTTTTTTGTTGGTGCATTTGGTTTTTTTAGAGCAGTCCTACATGCTTCTAGACTGATTCGTGTGCATGACTATATTGAAAGAAATCTCACGACTACATTATTGCAATGTAACTACTGTTAGAGGAAAATATTTCTTCTAAAATTTGTACTTAGTTATTTTAACAGTTCAGGTTCTCAACCACTTTTTTCAGCAGCTGATCATTAAAATATTTTTTGCCTTAACATCTCCTTTCTGGGTTTAAAATAGGGATCTGTCCATTGCAGCCATGCTGTGCAGTGCAAGTACAGAGCTAGTCACAGAGCCTGAAATGTCTGCATAATTAAACAGGACCTCTAGACAGCCTCGGAGGTGTCCTGGCTTTATTTTGTTGAACTAGATACAAGGCAGAGATCTTTCTGCTGAGTTCAATAGTTAACCTAATAAACTATAGGAAAGTAATTTCTTGCTTGTATTGAATCTCACTGGAATTTTCCATAAATCATATTTTCATTAGTTGGGTTTTTTTTAAACTGAAGATCTCACAAGTGAATGAGGGGTATCATCATAGCTCAGTACTTCTGGGGTTTTTTAGTGTTATCTCATCTATGGTTTGGTGAGGGTATTCATGAGGAACTGTGGTATCTGAAGAAAAAAAAACATTTTTTTATTCTTGTGAATAGGATGACATATGGTTTAAAGTATATTTTCCTGGATTTCCATGAGATGCATCATTCAGAGGCAGGAGAGCATCTCCAGTGCCTCAGCCTTTTCTCTAAGTTCTGAACTGAAATGAGTTTCACTCGGGTAGATGCAATTGCTCTCTGATATAATTACATCCCTAGCATACATCATGGTTATATTTTGCCTACTACTCATGCTCACGTAAGGGAGTACCGGAAATTATTTAATAACTTACCTGTGACTAGCTGGAAATGGGCAAAATAATTGCATAAAAAGAGGGTCATGTCTGTCATAGGCTGATCACACTGAGTTCTTATACAGTACCTGTCACATGTGGGTTTTTAGTACCTTGTAAAACTGGTTTCAAAGTTCTAATGAAAGCATGTGCAGAGAGTATCCTCATATTTCTTCTCAGAAGTGAGGACTCTGACACAGAAATTGCAACTCCAGGGAAGGTTTAGTGAGAGAAACATCAGAGTTTTGCAGACCGAGTCCAAGAGCAGCACAAATTTGAATTGTGAAAAGTGTCTGTCTTCACTGTCATGGGTCTTTCACAGGAATCATTAAAAAAAATGAGATTCTGTTCATGGGAATTAAAGAGCCATAGAGTTTTTCATAGGACCAGGAGCTTAGCATCAGTTCTCTGGCCAGGTTTTTCTCTTCATTAACTACTTGGCAATGTGCTAAACATCCAGAGGTCGTATTCAGCCTTTCAGAATCTGTGCAGTTGGTATCATCTATTTAACTGTAACGTGATTTGAAGCTCACAAAAGTCTTGTGGGGTTTTTTGTCCTTATTTTCTTTCATGATGTATTCAAATTAGAGGGCAATTGTTTTCTTTTAAACTGTGTACAGTTTAATGTTGGGGGTGTGGATTGACCTCTTGTCCAAAGAGAGCAATTGTCTTCATATGCAATCAAATTCTGAATATGCAGAGTAAGGGCTGCTGCAGTAGTTAACATAAGTCTGGCTTTATGGACAATTTTGTAAGGGTTTTCCAGACTCTCTCTGTATTTTTAATGTGCCTTTAGCAATGCAAGTCTGATCAAAGGGAATAATTTGTGCCTGTTTCTAAATGGCTGGCAAGAATTTTAACAGATATTTTGAGTAATAATTAATTAGGGATGTGGTATGATAATTACTACAGAAACACAGGTCTTTTATTTAAATAGGATAATAATCATTGCTACGGTGAAAGAGTTGTTTGGATTATTCAGAGAATCTCATTTCTCAAATAGAAATTTGTTTTATGGAATTAAAAAAGTAACAAAGGGTTTTGAAACCTTCCATCGTCAGAGCAACATTGCATTTTAGTGCCTATTTTTTGTAATAATATCTTTTTATTTCTGAGTTTCTCTCATTTGTTTTCCATGCCCCCATGGGGAGTAAGTGCCCAGTTTTCTACTTCTTGCAATCTCAGTAACTCTAGTACAGATTTGGTGGTGTTTCAATGACTCTGTTCAGATCCTGAGCTAAAATCAAGCTCATGAGGAAGATTCTTGTCTTTTTCCAAGAACAGTAGATCATGTAACAGAAATTTGCAATTTGTTTTTCTTTTCTGAATTCTCAGTCTCAAGTCTAAGTCTGCTTATTATTCTACATTAGTCAAAAGATTTTAGTTAGTTATATTTGTACATTATATGCATTTTCCTACCTACTGCTCTGTATAAGGCAAGAGATTTCAGCCTCATTATATATTTATTGTAAGGCTCTTAAACTGCCAGCGAGGACAAAGCTGGAAAAACTTTGGTAGGGCCATTTTCTGCTGGAGTTTGCCTTTCTATCTGAAGTAAAATGGTTGTTAAGTTATCAATTGTGCTGAAATTCTGCATCTGCAGAAAACTAGGACAAGGGAAATGCTGACAGTGTTAAACCATCCTGTTTGATAGTATATAATACTTGGACCTGAATTTTGAGGTTGTAATCTCTTTAGAGCTGTGGTCTGCTTTGGAAGAAGTGGAAAAAGGTGAAGAGGAAACTGTTAAATGTTCCTCTGAGTACAGTTGTACCTTCTTGCTCTAATGCTTATTCTTCTTCTGCAACTGAAATTTTAAATAGTGAGTTTCTTTATCGTACCAGTAACACTGCCATAACTAAATTCCTGGGCTGACTGGGTGTCCAGCTGCAAAGTGGTAAGGTATATCCTATAGTCAATACATCATAATGACAATTAGCTACATAACATTGTTACTTGCATTGTAATTAAACAATGTGGAAAATCTTCAGTGGAGCTTTTCATTTGACAGTTTTGGAAAAATTTCAGGAAGCCATGGTTTTTTATAAGCCTTTAATTCTGAAACAGGTTTGGGGTTTTCAGGTTTTCGTTGTTGTTGTTAAATAACCCAAACAGATTAAAGGCAAATGCTGTAATCTCAGAATCATTGGCAAAATTACTTCTGCATCTTTGGCATATGCCCACTGACAGTGCCATGCTCCTCATGTTCAGAAGGAAAGTACTTGCTCAGAGATCAGGGGCACGTACAGGATGAAAAATCTTTGTTACTCCGTTCAGGAACAATGACTACATTGTCTTCTCCCTAGAATGAGCCTGATGCCTATTTTCTAACCATTAAACTGGCATCTTGCAGCCTTTATACACTGTATTATGAGCCCTAATTTTCATATCTCTTCCAAAAATTCCTCTCTGACTTGGTGCTCTGCCATTTCTTTCCCTTTTTTGACCAATTAAAAAAAAAAAAAAAAAAAAGACATGGCATGCAATTTTGGTAGGAAGTGAAAGGAAATTAAGTAGCACTGGTTTGGGGCGGGGGGTGGGGGCTACCTTTGTGACTTTTAGCCAAAGGCCAGAAGGTAAAAATCATTATGGTCAGAAGATCAGAATTTCTTCCAAGACCCACCTTAAACGTACAATTTCGGTCTAAACTTAGACCTCTTTACATGTCACCTAGTCTACTTAGAGTCCAGGTCTCTACAGACCCTCTTCTCAACTATTTTAACACCTCTGCACCCAAAATCTAGCTGTGACTTGGAGTGAGTGACGAAGGAATTGAAAACCTGCATTGTCTTGCAGGCTCACTTATGCAGAGAAGGAGCATACAGTGCTTCCCTTTCGACTGCTGGGTAGCAGCAAGCGCAAGCTCTCACAGGCAAGGGGCTGAGCAGACGACAATAAGCTTTCTGTGTTCAAACATAAGCTGCCTTATTTTTCTCCAGTCTGAAGAGACGTTTTTCACTTTTTTGCATGAGCTGGTAGACTGAGCAAAGATGAGTTTTCTTTTAGCATCTCAGCAAATTTAAGCATCACAATGCAAGAGCTGAAAAAAAGACAAGCTTGAGCAGAGAATAGTTTGGCAACACTAGTTTAAGGTGGCTGTTTGTGGGAATGCCCTGTTCATTCAGAGCTGAATTCCTAAATCATACAGGTTTTTACAATTTGAGAGACAGCAGCTTGTGTGTACGTGTGTAGAGGAGATTCCCGGCTCTCAAAGCCTGTTATTGCGAGGCCAGACTTTCTTTGAGTGCTGCCTGATGCCAGTGCAGATGAAATCAGCAGATTGTAGTGTAATATGGTAACTGCTTACAGAAACTGGTGTGAACAGGGAGGCGGCAGCTAATCGGATTAAGGAAAAGTCTATCACAGCCGCAGCTGTCAGTGGATTTTAGCAGATTTTTTTATCACTGTTTGTGTGGGAAAACACACGATAGAGGGAATCTAATGAAGGAGACTGAACTAATAAACAGAAGTACTTTTTGATCTGATAGTTGCTTTTCCGAGTCAAGTACTCTGGGGAGGTTCAGGGAAAGTTTTGATGTAACTCTTATGTAGAAGAAATAACCTGGAGACGTTTCAGGATGAGGAAGGTGAAGTGATTGAAATGTTCCCTTCACATCTCAAAAAAGTTAACAGAAAAGGTTATTTTAAAATCCAAAAGCTCTGCTTTAGAATCTTAAAAAACAAACAAACAAACAAAAAAAAAACAAACCTGGGAAACCAGGCACACCTGTTGTTATTGCCCCCTCTCACCCCAAACACACACACTCTTACACTTTTCCAGGAGAAAGAAAGTATTTATATAGCAAAGGCTGTGGCTGGGAAAGAAAGCATATGAAAATAACTATTCTAAGATATATGGTTAGGATCAAGCATACTGCAAATAAAGCAGAGTTGGTCTTAAAAAAGCCTTAAAAATTTTCCTCACCTGACATGAATGTCCCCAGCGCTTGCTGAGGCCACAGCGGAGATGGGGCCTGGATAGAAGATGAGGCAAATTATCGACAGTTAGTTTTAGCCTCATGTTTGAAAGAGGCTGAGTAGAGTAGGTGGCATAGGCATGAAGCGCAGGGAGCAAAGGTACTTTGAACTCAGACCACAACTGAACTAACAACCAACAAGTGAGAGCTGTGTTTTGGTGAACACCATCCCTCGGTCATTTGTCCTGCTGCCTTGCAGGACTGCTTAGCTCAGGCGTAGCTCCATGAAGTGATACACATTTTCCACTTGTAGGAGTGCTGTGTTGTGGGGCTTAGTATCTCTTTTAAAGCTGCAATACAATAAAAGTTGGTGCTTTGCTCCAGTTTTATGCATAGGAAAATAACCAGCACATCTTACAAACAAAACATGTCATGATTCAGGGAAGAAGTATGGGATGTTCTTCAGGTCTACATTTAAAACAAGTGGTGCTACTGCTGGTATGAATCAATGTAACTAAGACAGGAACCAGAGCCTGTGTTTTAATAATTAGATCATGACAGAAAAAAAGATCAAAGTAACATTTGCAGCTTTGCTAGTTTAAGTAGTAACTTCCATACCGAAGTAGGTTTTTATTTCATTCAGATTCATGGCTGTATGCAGGTTGGGGTGAATGCACTTTAACCTTCCAGTTCCTCTCTCTATTTGTATTGGAGATAACTGTATTCCTCTCTGTATTTGTATTAGAATCAAGCAGTAACTAATTCAGGTTAGTTGAGGCAGAAAAGCACTTTGGATTTGCTGGGTGCTTGCTGTGAGTGAGGCTTCTAAAAGTCATGGCAGAATCCTTTAATCCAACTTTTTTTTTTTTTTTTTTAAATACATGCAAAACAACTTACTGTATCAGTGTGTTCAGTCCTAGAACTAATTGAAGGGAAGAGATTTATTCTGAGCTACTAGTGAATTAGAGGAGAGGAAAAAAGACTTTGTAAAACATGTGTGTTGTTTTTTAAAAAGAATAAGCAAGACCAAGACTGAGGAAATGAAGTTTTCCAAAGTTTGTTAAATACCTCAGTTGTTTTTCCTGGACATTTTTATAGTTACATATAAAGAAAATAATTCTAAAAATATCTTACTAAATATTAATCATTTCACTGGTATTGCAAGTTTTCTTTTTGTCTCTCTCATGCTCTTTGTCCACTGTTCTGCAGAGTCCGTACACAGAGAACAGTCTCTTGGGAGATGAGATTACTTTGTGTTACACTGTTGAAAGTACAGAAAGCTCTGCAGGCAGGGGATTGCAGACTTGTAGTCTCTTGGGACAGGCAAAGGCTAGAGCTGCAGCTGGATTGGGGATGGCCTTTCTCTACACCCTAGATATCACACGAAGTTCCTGAGCAATACTGCAGTGCTAGTGCTGAAGAGCAACAAATGGCAAATCAAAATGTTGTGCTGTGATTTAAACTTGGACATGGAAAAACACATGGACTTTTCTTCTACCTTGATATCTCAGTGCTTGTCATGCGTGTTTGCCCCTTCACTGTAATGTCCCTACCAGGGTAAGAAGAAAAGCTGTAGCTCAGTACATTCAGATCGCATTTTAATCCAGGTCCTGTACTGGCTGCAAAGCTGGAGGAGATTTTCAGACATTGTTACGTCAATTACTAGCACTCTTTTTGTAGGATTTATTCTCAGGAGGCCAATTCTTTGTGTTGAGAACCCCTTATGCTGCCAAAGTGACATAAAAATATCTTGGTGTAAGACCTGTTTTTCAAAGATAATATCTCTTTGCTCAGTGGAAGTGTCCTTTGGCCTTGAGGAATCTTTCTGTCTGTCTGCTCTCTTTTTCCCTTGCATGCTCGCTCATCCTTTCAGATCTTTTCTTCCATTCCACTGTTCAAAACAAGAAAATTGCATATATGTCATGTTAAAAATACATGAGAGTAAACAAGGATTCACAGCATTCAGTGTCTTTTTGATAATAAACTAACTAGAAATGCATATCTGAAATAACCAAATATCTTTGGTTGGAGGAGGAGAGTGGAGAAGAGGGTAAAAACAGAAAAGCAAAGTAGGGAGCATCATATTTTCATTTCAAATGCTTTAGTGCTCAGCTCCATTGCACTTTCATCCCAGCCCAACCTTCACAGTATTCAAGCTTTAGCAGGTACTTCACAAGGCTTTTGTTTCCAGAGCAAGGCAGAAACTGTGTACAAAGAAGCTTCTGCGTGTTATCCTTTCAAAACATAGGCTTTCACTTTCTAAATTTTAATTTCATCACAGCCGACGTGTGTGTAGGAGAGGAGATTCACTGAGATAAGAGCAGAAAATGAAGCACCGGGTTGATTGCAGAAATGTTGCTATTATGCCCAGTAATTAGCTTGTGTTGAGTAAATTCATCCTGCTAATGCTGAATGATCCAAGACAATATTTTTTTTTTTTAACCTAGGAAAAGAATTTGTACAGCCAAACAGGTCTTCATGAGATGCTGATAGCAAAGCATTATCATGCATCCTGTACATGCAACTGCTAAAACAGGCAGTAGTCGCAGATCTGTGGTTGGTGGCATCAGCTGGAACTCAGCAATGTGTGTGGTCAGTACACAAAAAAGAATTGGTGTTGATAAGCAGAGACTAACAAGAATATTGTAACTAGAGGATGTTTGCAAAGTGTCATATGACTGTTAAATATTGTTGTTTATTCAATTCATCTCCAAGTATAAGCATCTTGAACTTGGCATTAATGTGTCATACAAATAACATTGTGGTCAGTCTTGGTGCTTAGAGAACAAGGTCCCAGGTTCCTGTGCTTTTCTATTCTACAGCATTACTGAGAAAGACCAAGAAACTTCTTTCTCTGGTAGACTGAAATCCTAAGGAGCACCAGATTCAGAACTTTAAGACTTTGCTTTGTTTGGGTTTGATGGCTCTGAGATGCCCTCTATATTGTTTGGCTGATTGATTATTGGATCAACTGTATCTCCAAGATAGCTAATTTCTGGAGCACCTGGCTCTCTGGAAATGGAGAAATTCAACTCCTGGGAGCCTGAAGGGTGCCTGATTCTGATTCATTCTCCAGAGTAGATGTGTCTAGGAGAACAAACCATGTAGTGACAGAGTGAGCTGGTAGGAAAAAACTTTTGTGAACTTCAGTAGGACTGGTGAAAACCCATTAATTGTCTCACATTTGGAGAATCAATAAATCTGATTTAACTTTTCTAATCTTTCAGAGGTATTTTCCCAGCCAGTTCCACTCTCCATTAAATACGTGCAAATTATTATACAGCAGTATAATGATATTCCTTTTGCTTTACTAAAATCTACATCCTTTTCTCAGTTAAGTCAATGGCAAAATTCCTGTTACCTGTAATGAAAACAAGCCTGAGCTTTTGGTGCTTCCAGAGGTATTTCACTTTAGGAATATTTTGAACAATACTAACTTGCCATGTTCCACTTCATGCTCCAAATTTCACCATGCTGAACCATTGCACCCTGTGCTTCCCAGACACATGGAAAGGTGCCCGGTGCTGTACCTGCTTTGTGCAGCTGAGCCAGCAGCCAAACACACGTTGCCAGTGGTCAGGTACTGTTCCAGCACCAGCACCGTGCAGTGGGGTGCCCTGGCACGTGCTGGGTGCGTGGAAGGGAGTCAGCCCTTCTGGTGTGAACGTGCATGCCTGCAGAGGCTGGATGGGAGCCACTGGAATAGGGCAACATGCATGGCGCTCTCCAGTGCCAGGGCAGGGGCCAACCATGCTCACCTTGAGCAGACTGAGCCTTTGGTGTTCCCTCAGACCAGGAAAATCGTCCTCTACTCTACGTGAAGAGAAGTTGTTCGAGGATCTTTCTGTCTCAACTGTGTTCTGAGCTGATAGTGCGTATATTTTGCCCTGCTGTGAAAACATGTGACGGTTGTGTACATGCTCCAGTGGACATGGGTAATCTTATACAAGATTTCAGAGAAAGCGGTAACTTCCTTAAACTTGTAAAGAGAACATCTCCTGGATTCTTCTTCCATATTTTGGTGGAAGAAGAATCCAAATAGCCCAGCATCACTCAGACAGGCTGCATAAAGCACAAAATATCAACCCCAGAATTCATAGTCCACACAAAATAAGAATGTAGGATCAATTTTCCAACCTAATAATATCACATGTGAATATTATCCCTCAGTTTGGGAACAGATGTATTTGTTTAAGACGCGACAACCCCCTGCTGTTTGTTACAATCCCTATTAGCTATGCCACCATAACAGATTGTCAGACTGGATTAGGTTGAGCCACTTAAGAAAAAAGTTTAAAATAACATGCCTGACTTTGCCTTGAAAGACACTGGGAATGCTCATGCAGGCAGTTGGCAACAGCTTTAGAAATGCCAGGGCTGCACAAGTATGTCTGTCTTTGCCTTATGTGACATAGATACTTAAGCCTTATTTTCGAAAGTGATTCAAGGGTTTTCAAGCCTAAGTCTCATTTTCTCCTACAGATCCAAATTGCTTTTCCCACTCCTCTCTCTAAATAAATAAATGATCAGCTCTGACTACCCACGCCAGAACAGATATCCGCACTCAACATGCATTCCTCACTAAATATTTCAGGAGATATCCTAGAAGCTCTTTGTTATTAAGCAGTTTTGTCATTCTGTGAACCATCAGTTACCAAACAGTAGCTTAAAATAAACAATACCTCCTCTATAGTAAAAAATGTAGCTGTTGTTTTAACTCACAGCTGCATTGCCGCATCATCTTGCTGGAGACTTCACTGTTTAGCCAGTTCTGCTTAACTCTGCCAGTGAAAGGAGGTTGTTCTCCTTTCCTTCTTTATGCCTTTCTGTAACACATTTGCATCTTTAAGTGGTTAAAAAAAAACAACTTGAAGTATATCAAATTGAAAGATATACCAGCCTGTCTGATTACTTGATTTCTCTCCTCAGCTCATCTGGTCCAGACTCAGAGTTTTCATCTTCTTTCTCCACTGGACCCTTGACAGGGCTCACCTCTACCCTCTCTCCATCACTCTGCCCCCCTCCTCAGACTGCATCGGCTGGTTGACAAGGAAAAGCCATTCAGCGCTCTGCAGTCCTTCAGGGCACAACTCATTCAGTGAGGACGGGACAGATTTATGGCTCCTACACTTGGGTCCCAATTTCGTGCACTGACATCCTGATTTGTTTCTGTGACATTAGGGGCTTGCTAGGAACAGTGTTTGTTCACTCTCAAGGTACGGGGAGGTTGTTATGCTAACAGCCTGGGACTGTCCTGCAACAGGGTGGGAAAAGGCCCTGCCAAAAAGGGACCCGTTTGAGTTTGGGACTTCTCTGGGTTTTAAATGCATTTTGTTAATCTGGTTTTCCTGTTTCTAACAGAGCACCAATAATACAATACCAGTAAGACTGTTCTGTAAGGGGGCAGCATGAAACAACTAGTAATACAAAAAATCTTACTTGCTTTCTAGTATCCATCATGCTTGTCAAATGTGTGTAAAGTATATGCCATCTTGTGTTGACAAGCCCAAAAAGCAACTGTGATTTTGAAAGCTGAAATTATGTCTGCTGTTTCCTGTCTGAAAGGCAGGCAATACAGAAGGCCATAGAAAGTTTTGATACTGCCCAAGTTTCATCTGCTAGGTTTCTCTCAGATTTCCTGGGAGAAACATGGGTATGAATACATAAAATGTCTGAATAACATTTCTGCTCTCTAGGGCCATACGGATAGGAAGAGAAGGGAACCACAGTTTCCCAAGAACTTGTAAGTTAAGTAGTAATATTTGTGACAAATCTTTCAAAAGTACAATTAGGAGGAGCTTGAAATGAGTATGAAACGACCTCTCACTGCCCTCCATAGAAGTGCTCATTTGAGAGATTTGCTCCCTGGAAGTTTATCAGACCTGGAAAAGCATGAACAAATTTGGTGAAGGTATTATCATCTACACAAATAAATGTTGAGCACTGAAGCGTACTGTCAAAGTCAGTTGAAGTTACCATGTGTGCTATAGCTCTGAAATGCAGATCCTGTCATTATCTTAATACACAAAAGCTGTGCCTAGCCTAACTTTGTTGATCATGATGGTAGAGGATTAAGATAGTCAGTTTGTTATTTGCTCCCAAGTGTTTATAAACCCTGTCTTGGGTTGATGAGAAGTTCTAAGCTTAAAAAGGACTGTCATAGTGACACTGATCTGACCTATATAGCCCTGGATATAGAACTTGGTTGAATTAATTTCTGTCTCCAGTCGAGTAGTTTTGGTTGCACCAAATCAACAAGACTAAACCAGGATTCACTCAAGACGATTCCCTATTTTCCAAAACAGCAATGGTCCTTGAAACCTTTTTTTTTTTTTGCCTCTGCAACTCACCATCAGATGTATTAATGTCCAACATCCCTCTGTTTGTTCCATGTTCAAAAGGGAAGTGCTGTGAAGGAGCTAAGGAAAAAGGATACTGTTAGATCCTGTTGCTGTGAATTAGGCTTCACTTCTTTTATAGTACTTTTGTTTGTTCAATAATTTGTTTGTCTGTTTAAATATTTAGTGTGCGGAGTCATACAGCTCACATATTGTCACATGCTTCTGAAAACAGGGAGGGCAGGTAATAACTGCAGCTGCAGTCCTGTTTCTTTGGTAGCAGAAGAGGCATGAGAGGAAGCATCAATGCTGTTCCCAGTGCAAACAACAGCTGAACCCACTGCTGGCTTTATATCACAAGGCTGGTTTTTCTTTCCGTGTTATATACTGTCTTTCCAGAGTTGCTGCAGTCAGAACTGGTCCTGTGGGTGATAGCCCACACCCTAGTAAATCTTCACAGCAGGCAGCTTTTCTGTGAGTGTAAGTTTGGGATAGAACAGCAGAAAATATCTGTCTCAGGTAGGCCAATTAAGGGATCCTGATTTTTGGAGGGGATTCCTTCATCTGAATAATTTCCTGTGACATACAGGACAACCTAGGGACGATTAAAAGTGGGGGTAGTTGTGATGAGAGACCACGAAGCAGCCTGCCCTGCCACTGGGCAGCAGCATGGGTTTATGCCGGATTACAATAACCATGAGCTGAGGTTTTGTTCCCTGCTGTTGGCAGGGTTTCTGTTGCTCTCCCAGTCTTTACTACTGTCCTAGCTATGCTGTTTTCTGGGTCTTTTACTACCTCCTTTCCAAACACTTTCTCTATTTAAGCATGATGGGGTGTCCTCAAGGACAGCAATCTCACCCTTCCTTCCAGGGCAGGTACCAAGAAAGCACCATCAGCATAAATGTATTTCTTGGTGCACATCTATGCCTTTTCCACCCTGTTTATAGTTTAACTCACTACACCCGTGCTGGGAAACGTCCTCTGCAGTATGCCTGATTCTGGTGAGGAAGGTGAAGGAAGGGAAGAGGATTAGAGGCGATGGGGTTTGGAGGAAAATGGCCAGGGCAATAGGGTGCAGTAGGGGCTCAAAGTGTTCCTGCAATAGATGTGGAGGCAGAAGATTTTGGGGGGTTGAGACCAGGCCCTTGAGACCAGGCTGTAAGGACCTGCTGGGGAGGGAGATACAAAAGAGCTGCAATTTCAGAAGCTGGAGTCTTTTCTCCCTACCCTGAAAATTTCCTGCAGATCGTGGAAAGGAAACTTTCCACTCCTCCGCCTGTGCCTGCCTCTGCCGTGGGTATGCCTCCCAGCCTCGCCTGGGAGCGGTTAGGGTTGGGCTTCTGGTTCACTCAAGACAAACAGGTTGGTCATGAGGGCTGAGAATGTGCTCCCTTGTGAGTGAGATGAAAGGGTAAGGTGGTCTTCTATTAGCAAATAGGGTTATTCACACTCAAATTTATCAGTTTCTCATCCTCCCATGTGTAGCTAAGGTGCATTGGTTAATCCTGCATGGGAAAATTGCCCTGGAAAACCAAATACTTCCTGTAGCCTTAGTTGCTTCCTTAAAGCGAACACTGCACAGATGTAATTATAATTTAAAACTAAAGTCTCATATCTTTTACAACAGAAGTTTCTTTTTGAGTTAAACAATGATGAAGAGATTAATGGAGCTCTGTAGGAAGATGATTTTTGATGGAGATGAAATACTGTCTGTGCAATTTCAGATGATTGATTTTCGTTGATTAGGTACCCATCAAAGTGCAGTCAGCAATGCTCGGGATATGATCATAATACACTGAAGAAAGGGGCAGCTCATTAAATGAAGAGAATCATCCTGCCATCCCATCACCCAACCCCCCACACATATTCTCTATTACTGCTTAAGGAATTCAGGCCTCACAAGACTTCTGTGCTATTTGGAAAAGGGCACGGTATATATACCAGACTGCAATAAGAGAGAGTCCTTGATATGCAAAATGAGGCATGCAAAGATTTTTCTTCATTTATTTTATTTATTTTTAAAAGTTTTGAACAAGCATAAATTATCCTGTGAATATTCCCTACTTTGAGTAGAAGCAGTTCAGTATAATCGAAAGAGCAGCCTTCAATTTGGCTATTCCCAGAGTAGGAGTATGCTGCTAAATCATCTCTGCTATCAGTGGAGCTCTAAAAACAAGGCTATTGACCATGAGATGAATTTTGTCACAAGCTTGATGTAGGAGTCAGTTTTGACATTGCTCTAAATGTTCTCTTCTCAAAGAAAAGCTCTACTGAGAGCAGATGTATGAAAGTTAAGCGGGAGATTTTAGATTGCATAAATGAGAATGAGACATCTGATTTACCCAGGCTTCCACTGAGAGTTGAGCATCTCACCGTCCTTTATGCCTTTGAAAAAATCTTCCCTTTAATCGCCATCTTACAAAATGTGGTAGGAATATAGTAGCAGGATAAGTCAGATTTTATCTGTACGGTTTTCTTGATTTTGATATTGCAGTGCATGTTCATAACTCTTCCAAAAGACTCAAATGTTTTCATGTCACTTATCCTATGCTATGTGACCCCTTGCTTTTGCCTGTCCCGTAAGAGGAATGCATTTTATTTCATTTGAGGATGTTTTCGTGACCTCAGAGAAACTTGTTGGAAGAAATCTTAGCACGTCCCTTTATGCTGGTGGAAAATTTTGTCATAGAAGTGTAACTCATAACAAAAGTGAAAGCTTATGTCAACTCAGCACTACTGCTGTGTGTTGGGGGATTTGAGAATTTATTACAGAAATGAATTTGTGTGAATATTTATGCTTCATTAGTTTCTCATTGGTGTGGAACATAGTATGGGAACTTTGTACTTACTGATTTTCTCAAGTTAAACTGCCAAACTGTTCGTGACTGATATTCCCATATTAAGTGTGTGCAGCTTTTAACACTTGACTTAACAAGTGCCTTTAATTTCACTGAACATAAGTTATTGATCATGGTGCTTGTTGCCTGGAAGCTCCATTCCTGATTGTTAATTGAGCCATTGATTTTTTTAACATTATCATTAACAAAAGGGTGAATGCTGTCTTGTAAAGTGGTCTGCTTAGAGCGGGGAGGGGAGCAGTGTAGCTGACAAGAGAAAACATATTTTTTTAAACCTATCACAGCCAAAAACAGTTCAAAAACTCCCATTGACTTGAATGAAGAGAGGATTTGGCTCAATATGGGTTTGATTTGGCAAAGGTAAAGTTAATAGGAAAGTTCTGTAGATTTCAGGGAAGCCAGATCAGACCAGCTGTTTGGTACAAGTTCTGCGTGTTGGCATGCTTAGCATGACACTAAATCCAAACCAACAGGCCTTGCTGAGAAAAAGCTCATCTGTATAAGCTCAAGCTTGGCACCACATTTGTACAGCCAAATAGCTCCCTGTTTAGAGCTGGCTTACGGCCAGCCGACTTGCAGCTCCGGCACAAGGAGCTTGCCTCTGTCTGCAAAAGACCATTTAGGTCGTGCCAAGGTTAGTGGAGCCACACTGATTTACACCAGCAGGACCAGCCCATCGCTTTGTTTGTGTTCACTGTTGCCACGTTAACCATAAGGTGTACACGCAGCAGATGAGCACGCCCCACAGCCTAACTGTGAAATGGAAAGGCGTATTCCCATGTTAGAAATGGAATCGGTGGGCATGAAGACTTAGTGATAGTGAGGATAAGCTTAGGATTTAAGATGACTAATGATGCCGCTGGCAGGATGGGGACAAGTGTAATATATACATACATTGTATATATATGTGTCTGATATGGGTATGACCTATAACTGACTTTTGTTTAGTTTCTGGTGTACAATGGTAGGCAGTGGGCAAGTATTCGTTTAATTACAACTGCCTCATTGTCTCCGAACTATTATTAGTGTCCATGAGGTCATCTCAAGTACCTACAGGCTTTGGAGAAAGTACCTCAGTTCACTAAAAGCCTTTTGCTTGTATTCTGTCACGCACAGCTTTTATGATTTTTAAAATAGAACAGAAACGATGTTCCTGTCTCAAAGGCATATGATGGAATTAATTTTCCTCTTATCCTATGGACATTGTTTTTAAGAGCACCTACCATGATATTCAGAGAGCAAACTCTTTCTTCTGATCTGTCTTTCAGACTTACATGGTGATTTTTAATTGGCATGACTAGTAGACGGAGTCTAGATAGTTTGAAAGGATTCATTATTGCTATCGTTGTAGAATCATCTCTGAAAAATAAAAATACCTGTTAAAGGCTACTGCAGAGGTGCTCATGTTCATAAGTCCCCTGCAAAACACTATCATGGTTTGACAAGTATGGTAAGAAAGTATTCATGAGTTTACAATTTTGAAGGGTTCGAGTTCTTTGTAGTTCTCCAAACAGTTTCCAGAAATTATTTTATGACAGTTTTAAAAGACTTCAAAGACTTTTACTCTTGGGTATACCAGCTTTCTCTGGAAGACAGGAGTGTGGTGAGAGTTCTAAGCAGAGGTAGTAATGATTCAGGTGGCATCAGCTCTCCTCATTTCCTGACCTTGTGTGGCTGACAGTTTTAGTGAGGATGGAAACAATGCTGATTTCTGAAGACTGTCAAGTGCGAGCAGTTTTCTGCTGAGTTGTAGGAGGCTGGAGATCTATAAACCTTTTTAAGTGCTAGGAGGAATGAGAGGGCATTGTTTTCATTGCAGCTGGTCTTCGAGAGAATAGTAACTATTGAGGGACAGACCTCTGGAACAAGGCTAAGCTTTATTAACTAGTAAAATTTCTTAAAAGGAGAGTGAGCAAGCAAAAATTTCTTAGCTCTGCTGCTGTGGACAAATAAGAATGCAGAAAATGTTATGATAACACAGCTTGAAATTATATTGCTAAGGCAACACAAGTCCTTCTGTTTTGAAAAATCAACATAAATGTGAATAGCATTTCAAGACTATCCAAAACTAAAATACTTGCTACTGGAAAGTAACATCCCAAAAATCTGGGGGAAAGCAGCATAGCTATGATTATTGGTTGCAATTTTTCAAAGGATTTGTCTGACTTTTGGCTAAGATGTTTCTGTACTAAATCCTTGGTTCTATTCCCAGCCCAACCAGCCAGATTTTTGAAAGAGTTCAGGATGTATTTGTTGAAATGAAAAGTCAAAGATTAAACTGGTGGAGTACACAATAGGCCCTGAATGGTCTGAAATGTCACCCTGGGAGTTTAATGTTGTTTAGCTCATATTTATTTGCCAGTGTTTCAGGACGATCTGTCAAACTAAACATACTGAGCTCTACTGATGATCTGGTTACTTTCTTTATGCCTGAAAGGAAGATGAGGATGTGAAATTGCTCATGAACATTTTGTGGTCTTCCTCTATGCAGGACTCATCCATCGACTTTTAGCATGTTTGGTAGCTACCTTTAGAAACACAGACTGGGAGAAAAATGTATAGTGCCCTTCTGTGGTATTTTGTCCATAATCTAAACACTTTCTGAGATACCCCCCTTCTAGGAGGGCTGTACAGAGATCCCCCATTTTCTGAATGCTTTGGATCTATGATCAGACCTGACAATGGAAATAGTCATAATGAATCCTTGCCCTCTACAGGAAGAGAACATGAAAATGTGAAGAACCAGGGGGAGGTCCCATTTTTTTCTCGAGGGAAGGCTTTGGTACCAGCTATGTGATAATGATAAAGCCAAATCCCTGCCTTTTTGAAACAAAAGAGAAGAAAGCCACCAGCTTTGGTCTGGTTCTCCTCCCATGTCTTCCTGTTCCTGGTATAGACAGTGATAGGACTGTACCTCCCAGGCTTAGAGAGCAGGAGGAGAAGTCTTATTTGGGTGCCATTTGCAGCTTGATGACAATGTTGTAAGCTACGATCTTCCAGCTAAGAGTAACGCCACGCTGTGCACACAACTGCATAAGGTACATCAGCTCTTTCAGGGAACAAGTCCTTTATTAAGCTACCTTGTAAGCTTAATTTACAGTAATCCCATGGGACACCTCTTTGATTTTATCTCATACAGTAACTTCCCAAAATCCAGATCCCAGGACAACTCTGAAGAGTTAAAGTCTCCCCAGAGACTTGTCAGGATTAGGTAGCAAGGGCTCTTCTAATACTGTGTTGTTGTTTTCCCTACATTTTTCCTGTACTGAATACGTGTATGCTTTCAGATCCTGGCTGGACAAATCGCCCAGTCTATGGCATTCACGGCTACTTTATTCCCTCCATCCTGTTGTGTTAAAAGTGATAAAAAAATGTAAAAATGACCCAGTCTCTCAATCAGTTTGATTTCTGTCCATCTAACATTATTAATTGAACCTGAGGTCCAATTTTGAGCAATCCAGTGAAAGACACTGGCACTTTGATTCTCACATTTGACCTGTCCAGCTAGAGAAATAAGTTCCAAATACTGTCAGTGAAGTTAATATGAACAGCATACAGAATTTCAACCCACCAAAGGGATTTGTTTTTAAGCTTCTCTGAACTCCAGTATCTGGACTAAAGCTCTGGTGTTTAGAATTAATGATGTCTTGGGTTAGCTCACACAGCTTGCAGCGCTTTGGGTACTGCGGTTTGATGACTGTCACTGTTGGTTGGGTCAAGAATAGCTGCCACAGACATAATCAGTGTGTTTCCTCATTTTATCAGACTGGTGCAAGAGGTAGTCATTTTTCCAGGGGACAGAATTAATGGGTGAATGTGCTGTGGGGCTGGCACATGCTGCCTCCAGTTTAATAGCTGAATTAGAATCTTTTTAAACCCTTGGCACCAAGAAATGTGATTTCCCGATGCTTGGGGCTAGTGCTGTGGTAAGTGCTGGGAAATCTTGACTGATAGTGCTAAGAGTTAAGAGAGACAAAAAATAAAGCACAATAAATCCTACCTGAAGTGTTTGGCTATGTATGAATTACACATGTGCGTATATGTATTGGTCTGAAAGGTATGAGCACACACAGAGAGATTAATTATAGTTTAACCTGCACTTAAAAGGATCATCAAATCTCATATTTTTTTCCTCAATATTTCAGCATTGCTTCTGATGGCCAAGCTTGGGGAAAAAAAGATTTATAACCACTATGTAAGAAAATGTATCAAATAAATAATGGGGCCAAATTAAACACATTGATTAACTATCATTCACTATCCTGTAATCTCTTAATGACTAAGGTCTAATTTAAGACAGACTAGAATCAGGATTAAATTCTGAATTGCTATTATTATTACATGTATTCATTAGGTTCTAGATGAATTCAGAAGAGATTAAAAAGGCACCTGTGAATTAAGACCAGCTATTAATGGAGAAAGTTGAAGGACTTATCCATATTAATGGCATTTTTCTTACTCAGATAGCCTAACAAATGGAAACATTCAACTTTACTGATTGTTTGTGTATTCATGGTTTTCATCAGTCTAGTTTATTGTCAGAAAATCTGTAGAGCACCTGGAAATATAATAATGGCCATGGTGTTGCATTTACTAATCAAAGTAGCAGAAAGCTAATTAGAGAGTGTTTCAGGGCAGTTGAAAGGGATAAGATTCAGTCTGTTCTGCAGCCAGTCCAAAGAAATAAAATGGGAAGAGAATGGGAGAGGGGGGGAGAAAAACATTGTTTGTTTTAATTGACCTGTGCATGAAGCTGTTTATATTCAACACCGCAAGCTTCAGACTGGCCAAGATGTGCCAAACCCAAGCAAGTTACTAACCCATTTGAACCTGAGGGACCTCATCAGAGGTGAATGAGGACCTTTCTGTTAGCTTACTTATGCACTTGGGTCAGAACAGAGGTAGACACCACCGCAGTCTTAAGGGTTTGGTTTTTTTTTTTGCAAGTTCTTCTGTCAGTGATATGTATGTAGCCCTGTGAATCAGGTGCATTAGAAGACTACGTCTTTCAGCTCCAGCTGCAAGTTTGGCTCCAAGATACCAGAGCCCAACCATCTGGCAGCTTGGATAGTTAGAATTGTAAAATAGCAGTGGCATCTTCTGGGAAAAGCCAGCGTATGAAAGTGCCACTAGAGCACTTCAGCCTGTGTGCTGGTGTCATTGGTAGGGCTTCTCACTGCCAGTTTTTGGAAGCTTGGTGGGCATAACCCCTCCGGTTGGAAGAACTTGTTTCCATTAACAGCCTCAGTTCTACAGAGCAGAGAAACAAGTGGTTGCTCAAGTCCAGGTCAGGCTCAAGGAATCACTTCAGTACCTGGACAATTTTCTCTGGCTTCCAGAATGCGTGGTTATTAACCTTTTGTGTGTGTGTTTTGGAGTTGCAATGAAACAAAAATACCAAATATTTTTCTGGTGTGAGGAAAAACTTTAAGAGTTGACTTTTAAGATCATATATGTCCATCTCTTGCTTGGCAATCTTACACATTACTTTCCTAGGTATTTGATGCTTTATGCCTATGTGAGCATCGTCTGCCTTTAATACACAGGTAGCTTTGCAAAAGTGAATGTAAAATGATGCTGCCCTCTTGAATGGCTGATTCCATACTTGCTAATAAAGCACTTGCTATCTTCAGTACCTCCTCTTCTGCCATTTTTAAGCCAGTTTTCTGATGTTTTGCTTTCAGTAAAGAGGCCATTATTTCTGCAATCTATCATTATAAGGAGTGCTGCCTACTTCAGAGAACCTCTTGCAGCCTAACTGGAATCACTCGATGATTTGGATCATTAATATATTGCAAAATGACAGTAAGAACTGAAGTGAGGGGGCAGGCAGACACAAAGTGCTGATGAAGATATATCTGTTCTGCTGTCAAAATTCCACTCACAAATATAGGAGCCACCATTGGATTTCTTTTAGCTAGAAGGTGAAGTTTTAACACGCCTAAAGAGTATTGATTGTTAACCCTGTTGGTCTCAGTTTGGGAGTAGACTCACAACCCTTGAGTCTTCTGCTTTTCCTCTAGGTTTCTGTTTCTGGATTTTAGTGTGAGATCTTTTAAAACATTTTGCAACTGATATGTTTTCCTTTCTTGAAGCTTTGTTTATTGTTATGATGACACTTTTCAGGACTTCTTTTTCTAGGTGTTTTCTCTTTTGGTACATGATTTTCCGAGTTCTGCTGCTTCTCCTTTTCATAAAAAAAAAAAAAAAATCTTGCTCTTAATTAGATTTCATAATATCAATGATGTTTTTTTTATGGAAGGATGCAAGTATAGGAACAGCAGTAGTTCATCTCCTCATCTGCAGCAGCAGCACTGATCTTGTACACATTGGCATGCACGCAGGGCAATAAAAAGTGACATGATGTAACATTTCAGTGAAGAATTGTAGGCACTGGAGCCAAATCCTGTCATTTAAGACTTTCTGTGAGGAGTGATTTATTCTTCATTTGCCAGTGTGGGCTTTTTTGAGAGAGACAGATATTGTGTGAGTGTTGGGAATTATGCCTACACTTTTTAAGCGTCACTAGTGACTTTAGGTGTGTCTGCCTTCAGGTACCCAACCTAACATTCCAGAGAGGCTTGGTTCTTGGCACACATCTATTCAGCTTGTTTAGAAAAACTCTGCCTCAAGCAGAATACCCCAAATCATTGGTTTTGACTACCTGTTACCTTCTGTTCTGAAGATGCCAAAGATGATGGCTGTAAGGGACAGTGTTTCAGATATCATGCTCTGATCCAGCAAAAGAACTTCCAAAAGTTAACATTTTCTCCATCTGTAGAGATTTTTTAACAGGCAGAAATCTTCTTTTGCTTCTAGAATAGGAGCTAGGACAGAGGCTGATGGGACAAATCACTTTTCACATTATTAGTCTTCTGAAGGCATAGATCAATTGCCCAGAGCTGTTTCTTCCTTTTTAGAGGCAAATATATAATCTTATTAATGATAATGGTTTTTTGCCAACAGCATGATATTCCGTATTGTTCAGTTTAACAGTCAGCATGAAACCTATTAACTGCATGAGATATGGTGTCAGAAATCTGGGGTAAAATCTTTGGCACTTGGAAATATTAACGAACTTGTTTGCAGTACTGCAATCTCCTACAGTTAACATTCTGGCAATTACGAAGACACAAGCTCTTAAGGATAAGCTTTCTGTTTTGTGCTATGCCTGTGCTTTACCCTGCAGTCAAAATCCAAAGTAAGCCTTTTTGGAAGCTGCAAAAGCTTGGAAGAATTTAATCTAATTTAATTTCTTGTGGTTGTGAACACTTGGGTACTTCCTGGTTTGAGTCTAGCAATGACTAAATCAGCAGAGCATCTCTTCTCAAGCAGTGTTGATTTCTGGGGGAAGTAAATTACCCAGCCAACAATTGCACCTCAATTGTGTTTTGATGCTTTTATGCCATATTTTGTGTTCCTCCATTGCCATTTCACTTTTGGCTAGCAAGAATGTGGAAATAAGCTGCTTTTATCAGTGACTCTGAATGTTTCTGCTTAGAGTCAGTATTCCTTTCATTTTGTGTGCCTGTCTCAGTTGCTCAATTTTGCTGGTGAAAGTTTGAAACTTCCCCTTCACGAGAGGTCAGCGAAGCTTGCAGTTTGTCACTTCAAGACATCAGTTCCTATAGCAAATCTCTCATTAAATTTTCCTTGTGCATATCAGAGGTTGAGGTCGTATGGCCCCAGGTTGTCTTGTCTGTGAGGAGAAAGCTGGCGTTGGAGTATTTGATTGCTCTACCACAGCTGTGAATTTGAAGAAGTCAATCTTTTCTGGTTTGCTCTCCCTCTCGGGCATATTTCCTCCTCTACACAATTTAACAATGATTGGCTGTTTTAATAGCTTTTGAATAAGTTTGTTCTTAAACGTGTTTCCCCCATTTCTCCTCCACATGCACAGTATGGAGTTTGCACTCTGAATAACTTACTGGTTTGCCTTGGTGCTTTCCATGCCCTCTGCTCCTTCTAATCTTCCTTTTAAGTGTAGCAATAAGTAATTAGGGAATGTCATTTACACTTCCCACTTCTGGTGCCATGAAAAGAACTAATGCTTATCATGGTGCCTAGAAGTCCCCTCATGACTTTCCTGTTAAAATTGTTCTGCTATCTGCCAAGACCTGAATCTCTCTGTAATTATTTTCCCAACATTGTTCTGGTAGGAAGACTATCTGTAATCACTCTATGACAAGTTTCCGTCTCATCCTTCATGTAGACTTCCACTTGCTGGAGCCTGTTGCTTTAGAATTCTTTACTCTTCAGAAACTAGGCAGTGAAGATGCTTTCCACGTCCATTTAGCCGTTTCTCCATTTACTGGTTTTCTATGCAAACTTCAGAACGGCATCTTTCAATGGAAGGCTATGGCTACCATGATTTTTCATGTACTTTTAATTTCCGCGGCTGAAGTAGACAAGATTTTGGCAAGTGAAATCACCCCACTCTTTTCTTCCTATTGCATGTCATTTGAATTCACTTTTCCTTCTTGAAGAAACCTGACCTTAGTGCTTGATGGAAAGCACGCCTATGAATTAGATTTGCCAAATATCGTTCACACAAACAGCAGTATATTCTCAAAATATTAATTTGTAATATTTTATATCTATTCTAACAGAAAATAAGAAATACAGTTCTGACTTGTATGAGAATACTGTGCGTATCTTCTTTTTTAGACTGGCATTGCTCAGAGCCTCCATGCCCATTCTGGCAGGGCCTGTCTGCAGCACTGAAACTTGTACGCTCCCAGTGCAGTGGAATTTGCAGTCGGAGACACTTCCATCCCCTGGGGAAAAACAGGCTGTAGTGAAGGAGAATAGGATTATGGCTCAGCTATGAGTTATTCTTGCAAATCCACAAAGAAATTGGGGCTTCTAACTCTCATTGCTTAGCAAGGGATTTGGGCACTTAAATCCTTCTAAGAGGGCAAGTGGGAGGGGAGTTGTTACAAAATAATTAGCAAATACTTTGGTGAGGAGAAAAACAGGACCCTGTCCTGTTTTTTCTGTGCTTTCCAGTGTACCCTGACTTGCAGCAATTTCCTTCCCTTTAAGAACAAAGCCAATGCAATGTTACAGGTTAGTGGTTCTTGCTAAGCAACCTAATGTAGTTTGTTGTCTTTGCAAAATATGTCCTGCAGCTTCTCGTGTGGGGTCTCGACGTGCTTCCCTGCACACACACACAATGTAAGCAGTGCATTAGAAACATAGCTGACAGTGCAAGTCAGCTGGAGAGCAGAAAATTTGGAAAGAGAGGGGGAGGCAGCCCTTAAGGCAGAGCAGCATAACCTGTTCTTTTGCCTGCGGTGTTGAGCTCTAAGGGCACAACAAATAGGTGCAAATGCCCCTGTGGCCAGAGAAGCAGATGAGTGAGCCAGGGGCTGTTAGGAGAGAGACACCCTACACCATTGGTGCTGGAGGGAGAAAATTCAGATTGACAATCACAAAGACATTCTGGTGAAAGTGCAGTGACTGGTGAATGCAGGCATCAGACCAAAGGAGCAGATGCTTTAGTTAGAGAGACATGATCCCCCCCCATCACAGCCACCGTAGCTTGAAACAGGAGGAGGGTTTATGAAAGCCCACAGCTGGAGCTGTTCTTGCCTTGCTGTGTTGTTGTGAACAACTGCTGTGTTGTTCTCACAACAAATGTCTGGACAATTGAAGTCACCCTTGAGGAGCAGGTTCTATTGGCCCGAGACTTCCTTGAGCAGCCAAAGTAAGGTTTCGTTGGCCTCATCATCCTGATTAAGAGGCTGGTAACTGATACCAAACATAAGATCCACCTTGGTGACGACCCCTCTAGGCTTGATCCAGAGGCATTCGATAGACCTTCTGTGGTCTCAGCTCCCATCCATACACTCAAATTTCTCTTTTACATAAAGTGTAACTCCACCTTCTCTTCTCTCCTCGCGCTCTTCTCTCCTCGCTCTCTTCTCTCCTCGCTCTCTTCTCTCCTCGCTCTCTTCTCTCCTCGCTCTCTTTTCTCCTCGCTCTCTTTTCTCCTCGCTCTCTTCTCTCCTCGCTCTTCTCTCCTCGCACTTCTCTCCTCGCTCTCCTCTCCCTAATTGTCCAAAAGAGTTTGTAGCCATCTATTGTGGTCTCCCAGTCACTCAAGTTTTCCCACCAAGATTCTGTGATTCCTATGATGGTGTAACTCTCAGACCGGCCTTGGAGCTCCAGTTCATCCTGTTTGTGCGTTGGTATATGTGCACTTGAGGTAGCTGGACTTAGGGTTCCTGCCTTTGGAGAGGGTATGAAAAAAATCATGAACAAAGGGTGCAAAAAATCACAAACGATGAAAGACTCAATGGTCTGCTGAGGCACTGGATGCTGATTTTCCTTATCTTCTGTAACTGCAACATAAAGAATCCATTTTTTCACCATCTCTGGATGTGTTTAAGAAAAGACTGGACATGGCACTTAGTGCCATGATCTAGTTGACAGGGTGGTGTCAGGGCAACAGTTGGACTCAGTGATCCAAGAGGTCTCTTCCAACCTGGTTGATTCCGTGATTCTGTAATTTCTATCAATAAGTTTTTCTTTATCTGGTCACAGTAGAGTATGGGAGAGACTGTAAGGGTTCTCTGTTTCTAATCCATAGCTGTTCTAAATGCATATACAAAGATCTATTCCTGGTGTTGTTGTCAGGCCTTATAACTGTGTAGGTGGGGTGTGAAAAAGAGGACAACTCTCTTTGGCCTAATAGACGGAGTTGAACTACTAATACCTTCAGTTTCCTTTGAAAATCCATGCAGTGCAAGTGCTGCTGTGAAGTGTATTTGACTGAACAGGTTGCATAGTCTATTCTCATATTAAAAAAGGAAAGAATAATAATTCAATGGTATTTAAAAAAAAAAAAAAAAAGCAAGTAACATGACATTTGTCGCTAAGCAGAGAGGAAAACTATTTGTGTTTCTAACAGGAGCCACTGGGAAAAGAGAGATTTGGGGGAAAAAATCAGCCAGAGGGAATAGGTTGATGAAAGCTGTAAGTTCTAAGAAGGTTTTATTTCTTTGCTGCTTTGTAGTTCCTGTGGGTAAGTGAGTAAACCTGACAGTTCAAACTACATTTTTCTCAATATCTCAAAATTCATTCGACCTCCCATGTTACTAATTATTTTTCCACCTGAGAATCAGCTATTTTGTTTCAGGCTACAGCAAGGAAAAAAGACGCAGCTTTATTACCAGAGTCAAAAAAAAAAAAAAAAAAAAAAAAAAAAAGAACTCTGCATCCTTGATAGCATGCAGCCTTTTGTAAATAAGAATATCAGTTCCTCTGTTTTTTGGTGGTTACAGAAAGCTGTTAGCACCTAGAAGGTGGAGAAAGGAGCTAAATCCTTTTCTTTCCCCTCTTGAATGAATAAGCTCTGTTATTTAGAAACTTATTGATTTGTATAATGCTAAATATATAATACATTCAGGAGATTTTAATCAGCATAGAATGAGTAGGTTGGTGTTGAGAATTGTGGAAACCATGAGCATTAATTTCACTTCCTTTTTAGAAAGCATCATACAGGCATTAATTAAGTCTTTAATTAGGCATCCTATTACATTTTGCTTTAGAGAAGTTCAAGGCCTGGCACCCATACTCTGCCAGATCAATGGGAGCCTTTACATTGATTTCCATGGGATTTGGACAAGTCACAAAGGAGTCGATTAAATTTTTTTTACAGAGTGACAAATAATTAGATTCCAGATATCTGACCTACCCCTGTCTTTTCTTTTCCTTTAAGTCTTTGATGGTCAGAGAATGCACTCTGAGAAAAGAAAGGTTGGAGTAAAAATACGATGTCCAGAACAGTAGTGTAACCGTTCATTTGATCTGTGCAAGTTCTGTTGTCATTAAGTGAATGAGAAATGTAAAAGGACAATTCATAACATGGATACGAACTCAAGTAGCCATTAGTAAATGTTTTGGATTTGTGGTTTAATAGTAAAGGTGAGAGACCAGAACTGAGGTGGTCTAAGGACAGGCCTTCCTAAAGATAAAAGTAATAAGCAGCTTGCAAACAGTTACTTGAGAAATTATTTATAGATGTAATTTATAACCAACCTTCAGAAATGCAGCCTTGCAATAATGAAATGGGATTATTCATAGAGCAAAAGCTATACAGTAAGGTCAAAGCTGAAATATGGAAATACTATATTCTGTGGTTTTACAAGGGCCTGAAACACCTTAAAATATAAATTCACACTACCTCTAACCGCCTTCTGTGGAGCTGCCACTTTCACTGACTTTTTCTTAGAAGACTATTCTAGACCTGTGAAGAAATGGATTCTGTGACAGCTAGGCATGGGGGTGCTTGGTATCACTCGTGGGAGTTATGCCTCAGGATTTTCACAGACCCCTAGAAGACATCCATGCTTTACAGATGTTAGCGAAGACTTCTGATTATTGTCTCATAAACCTTGAGGCCTGGGCTAGTAAAGTTTTTAACGACTTCTCAAAAATCTGTAGAACTTGGGCCAATGTTCTGAGAAGTGTTTTTTGTATCTCACATCCCTGTTATCAATGAGAAGATTTTATGGCTAATTTGAGGGAAAGACAATTGTAAATCATGACAGAAATTGTTTTGTCATGTATATCAAGCATATTGTTTTTTTCTTTACCTGTATTTTCAAAAGTCTATTCATATAATCTCAAAAAAAATTCAATCAAACTTTCACCTTATAATGCATCTTAGTCATAGGTTTAATGTCCTTCTCTGCTTCATTAGATCAATAAAGCAGTTTTGGAAAATAGTTAACTACATTAGAAAATCTAAACATTTATTTTCTTTTGTGCTTTCAGAGGGCAGAATGCCATTTTGAAGTCAATTATGCTGAAGGTCTAACAACTTAGTCAACAATATTAAGCTTCTGAGATGTGAAGTGTGGAAGTGATAGCAGAAGATCATCTCTGATCCATCATTGGATTGCATGATACACCAAGTATCCAACTTCAATCAAAAGAAGCAAGTGAGCCTCATAAAACGTTCCTTTGTAGGTAAGACAATTAATTTCTCTAATTCTTTTTATCATCCGAGAGTAAGAGAAACAGAAAAATTCAGTCATGTAAGAGTTGAACAGCAACCATATTTTGTCATTTCATTTGCACATAAAGGTAGGTGTGATTTTTGCTAGTTTGAATGTCTGTGATTGAACTACTATTTCATATTACAATAAATGATTGTAATGTGATCAAGAATATCAGACAGTTGACAGTTTTGTCTTGTCCCTTGTCCGCTTTTGTGTCCAGGATTTCACTGCATTATTGTGGCAGAGGGCTTGCTACTGAATGTGCTCCCTAACATGTGCTGTGACGTCAAGTCAAAATAAGGCTCATCTTCAGCCAATATAGAAAAGAGTTGTCTGTTCATCATTAAAAGATGCCGGTTAATAGTGGGATGATCTGGTCACAGGTGTTTCTGTGATAAGGCCATGTTTAAATGAAATTGGCACTTCTGATGCCGAGCTGTCTCCTTAATTTCTGCCCGTGTTAGCTGGCTTTGGAAAATGATTTTTTATGCTTCTGTGTAGTTAGCAAAAAGAATAATTTTTGTAAGTATTCTTTAGTCTCCTTTCAGCAGTGAAAGCCCAAGCAAAAGTAATTTTGACAAAGGAGATGTTACTCCTTATTAGTTTCTTCTTACTTTTTCCTGAGCCTGGCCTAGCTTGAGGGACACACCAAGACACTTGGCATATCCTCAAGAACTTCCTTTGCTCAGATATTTAGCAACTTACTGTAATTAAATGATGTTCTTGCTTTTTCAAGCAGCTTAAACTGCATAGATAGAGCAGCCACTGGGAATTTAAATGCCAAAGTACATTAGAGAGAAGGGTTTCTGCAGTTCATTGGATGGGTCTGCATGATCTGTGGGCTTAGACTGTGGGCGGGAAATGACCAGTACAGTGAAAACAGATTACTTGAACATTTCCAAATAAAGCTTTCTGACAAGATGCTGTTGTAATAGATTATTAAGGGAATATCTGCAGAAATAAGTTTTTCTCTCTGTTTTCTGTTTCCTGGAGGAAGGGGAAAAGAAGGGAGAGCAGATCTAAAGCCAAATACTGTAACATTATTGACTTAATTGAAATTGCTGCCAATATCAGCTGATGGAAGGAAGACTTGAATCTGTCTCACAGTAACCTCTTCACTTCCATTGCATTTAAAATAGAATATTTTTTTTTTTAGAATTTAAAAAGCAGCCCTTTAGCTGCTTACACAGTGATTTAGATAACTTAACCATTGCACTGTGTTTTCTCAGATATTTGGCATGTTTAATGAATTTCTCAGACATTTCATTTTCTTTGTAAGTGCCAATTATCAATCTAAGGTAATGGAGGATGGTTTAACATGAACTGTCAAGGAAGTTTATAAAATTATCATGTCAACACTGTACTCTTCCAGCAGAGTTAAAGAACGATTACAAGAAAACAATATCGTCATTTAATTAAACAGTATGCACGTTAATATTTTTCCATTACTCATTACTTATTCTTCATACTGGCAAGTACTAACTGTCATGTTATGGTGCCATCAGTTTACTGTGCTTTGTGATGGACAGTTCCCTAGATAGCCTGAAAACTTCAGGTATTAAATGGGGGGGGGGAGACTGTGTGTAGTAGAAGTGATTTTTCTCACCCTCCTAATGCTACCCTAATGTGATACCAAACAAGATTTCAGTCACAGCTGACTGTGTAAGGATTTCAGATGTGATTTCCTGTTCTCACTTTTTCAGCCATCAGTGGAAGGAGTACCTGATACCCTAAACTAACATCTTTTTGAGGTATAGTCTCAAGTTGTCTGTACATTCAGGGTTTCCACATTCTCTCCAAATCATCAAGGTTATCTGTTGTTGGGTTTTGTATTTAAATTTAGATCTGAAAGCACAAACTCCTGCCACTCAAAACTCCGTGAGCTCAGTAAGCTAGCAGAGCTAGCTAAGATACCCATGCTCATTTGGATTACATGGCACAAGCACTGCCTGTGGAAACTGTGTGAGCTCTCCTGGAGTAGTACCAAGGGTAGATATATAAGACCTTGCTGTAGACTCAGGATGCCAGTAATACCTGACTAACATCCAGATGGGCAGAGAGACTAGGCTCAGATTAAGTCACCGATGCTAATCCCAATTTCCACCACTACAGAAAAACCCCTTTGAACCAACCTTTATATTCTAGGTCAAGAAATGAATGTTTCTTTCCAGTAGTGTTGACAGGTCTTTGGCAATGCTAATTAATGAGCATTTGGTTTTCCCTGTGGTAACGATAGATTTGCTGTAGACTTCTTAGGAACGTTTTTGGCCTCTCTTGTGGCTACCCTCAATTATTCTTTTTTATTCTGAGATTTATGTCAAAATAAATCCTGTTACCTTCAGGAGACTTAAGGGCTGGTGAAAGTGCTCTATGTGATGGTTCTATCCCTTGTCAGAATCTAACTAAATAAATAAGCACTGTCCATGATTTTGCTTTTTTAAGTAATCTCACTCCTGCAAGTGACATACTTAAATTTACAACTTGGCAGTTTTCATGTCTGTGGAATTCTGGTCATTGTGAAAATGTTATTTTGTAGAGTGTGTCTCTTTTTCATTGAGAAAGTAGACGTCTTCCTAACTCTCTCACAAAGAATTGTAAAACTTCTCTTGTGGTAAAAACAAGCAGTCTGAAATGGCCACAATGCTGGAAACTAAAAAGCTGTACAAAGATAGTAAATGACAGACTCTCCTTTAAGAACTTGCAAACTAAAGAACAATACAGAAGTGTACAAGACTCAAAGAGAATTCAGTGTGATTCAGAATAAACCAGCATGTCAAAAGATTGGAACTGGCTCATGTTGAGCATGTTTTTTTATCAGAGTCTTGAAGTACTGGAGACTAAGCAAGGCTTTGGATCTGGGCAAGAGTACATGAGCACACAGAGCTGCGAGTACTCTTAAAGTTTTTCTGAATCATGGCCTTATTCTTGGGAGATGCAGATTCCTTGATTGAAGAACTGCCCTCCTTTCTTGAAATAAAAGAAATTTCATTTGGAACTGTAAATGCTTAACACCTCTATAAATCAGATCACGTGCACCTCCTCAAACCTAGAGAGGGATGCACATGTCAGTTCCTGTTGCTAGAAGGCTGTTTACATCTGGCAGAATTTGGCCTTCAATTTTTAATTAATTTTGCACTGAAGATATGGTAATGTTATGCAAGCAAGAAGAAAATTATCTGTTCTTCCTACATTCTTAATACTTATATCACAGGTACCTAGTAAAAATTAGTACAAGTGGTTAGAAATCATAGGATAATTTGGATTGGAAGGAACCTCAGGAGGTCATCTAGTCCAACCTCCCACTTACAAGCAGGGTCAGTTACGAGATTAATATGCTTCCAAGTTTTGGGGTTTTTTGTGCTTCCCAGGAAATCACAGGTTAATTCCAGCAAAGTGATAATTTCATCAAGTGTCAATCATTTCTTTAGAAATTCACCTATTATCACTTTTATATGCTTTTAATTCATGGGTTAACTATGGGAGCTCAGTAATGTATAGTGACAATTCTGTAGTCCTTTAAAATGTTACACTCATTATTATACCACCTTCTAACTTTCCTCATAGTTCCAACAAGTGCTAGAAATTCTATTGTTATGATAAGTTATGGATCCCCAATGGAGGCACTTAATTTCATGGTATGTTAAAGGCTATAACAGCCTATTAAAAGAGGGGGGTGAAATCTTACTGTAAAAAAAAAAAAAAAAAAAAAAAAGCAGAATGAAATGCTTAGTGGCGTTTCTCCAGGAGAGCCATTGATCAAAACCAAATCTAAAAGATAAGATTTTTTTGAAGACATTCTTCTGGGGCTAACAATGAGAATGGTGTGGTCATCCTTTTTAGCAAACATTGACTACCATTTCTAATTCAGAAAAGGCATGAGTGACAGCAGAAGGGAGGCTAAGCTAGTACTGAAGTACGTACATCATTTTCCTTTCATTATTCTTACTAAAATAGCCAAGAAATCAGGACAATTAGTGATTCTGCTCATGTGTGTGATTATAACATTGGTGCACAAACCTGTGAAGGATTGCTCAGTACTTAACTTTGCTCATATAAATAGTCCTTTTGGCTTAAAAACATGCACAACGCCCTAGTGTTTGTGCTGGCCTTTTGGAAGCTCTCAAAACGCAGTTATCCCTGTGTGAACCTCAAACATCACTTGTAGGTTTGACTGAGAAGCTGAAAACACGTCCCCATGCCAACAGAAGTGGCAGAGCACAGCTGCTTGCTTTTCAGCTCCAAAACCTTTGGGTTTTGTTTGCAACTGTCTGTCGTAAGTACTTGCTTTGGAGAATGTAAATAACTAAAGATGAAAGGTGATTTTCGTATAAGGGAAAATAGGTAAATGGATGAAACCTTTACAAAACTCACTGCTCTATTTAGTTGTTTGAGTACCCATTTCAGTGGCCATTATAGCCAACAGGAACTTTTCCATTGGCTTTAGCAGACACTGTGCTGATCCCTGGAACTGTAGCTGTAAGTGAAAATGAAGAATCCTACAGAACTAACAGAGCTGAAGGATTTGGGATTCTGGGGTAGGATTAAATACTAATTTCTACCTGGTTGGTATCATCTGGGACTTAGTCATAGAAGGCATTAAAGAACAGGTTAAAATAAAAAAATAAACCCATAGCCTGAAAATCACTGAAGTCCTTCCCTATCCCTTCCTCAGGAATGCAGTTATATTGTCCTTTATTATTAATATATCATAATAGCACCAAATATGGACTGAGTGTTTTACAGTCTGAAGCAACATACAATCCACGATTAAAAAATGTCAGATAAAATTATAAACCGATGAAGGGGGGAGCTGGAGAAAGCAGAGAGGTGAAATTTACAGGTGGCAATCGGACAATGTTATCACTTCTAATTTTTTTAACACCTCCGTGAGGTCTTGGAGGTACTACAGTGGGAAACAACAGTTAATAATGGTTTGGCAAGTCAAGGAGTGTTGTAGGGCAGGTTCTTTCTGAGTTAGTTGCTTGGGAGAAGTTGTAAGGAAATTAGAAGATGGAGGTGTGGCAGCTGGCAGAAAATATTGAGTTAATGTGAAAAGAAAGACTTCTGTCACCATCATTCCGTGGTAATAGAAAGAACCTTGAATATAGGGGCAAGCAGCCTCAATTTGGAACAACTCAGAGGGCAAATCAAAAGTTTCAGTAGTTAGGGTGGGAAATAATTTGCAGCTCTATCAGTGAAGTAGCTGTATGTATAGAGGGAATGTGGGGCTATGAATTGGAGGCAGCATGATTTAGTATGGCAGGATTCTTTTGAGAATATAATGAGCTTCTGCCCCTAAATTAAAACTTTTCTTTAAAGATTTTGAATCCAAAAATAACTATCAGGGGAGTTTTACAGAAGCATTAATTACTTTCATTCCTAAATCTGACGGTGATCCAAATTCATGTTCCAACTACCATCCCTTTTGCCTTATAAATTAAGGTTGCAGAGCTAAATTATTGGCTTCAAGGACTGCAAAGGCAATTTCCTACTTCATATCTCATTCCCAAGTTGAATGTTATATGTAGATTATGCACAAACAATGCTGAAAACCTTTATAGCAGTACCCCTTGAGCCAGTAAACTCTTTGCCTACTAAACAGAATTTCCTAATGACAATGTGAAAGTATGTGACTGCCTACAGTGGGATTACCTCTTCTCCAACCCTCCAGTGCTCTGTCTTTGGCCCATATTTGATACAACTATTTTTCTCCTTTTTTATAAGCCTACAAGTACTATGATTTTATGAGTGGTATTTTCTCATGGTCCTTAATTATCCTCTTTACTTCTGGCTTTGCGAAGTGTTTTTGCTTAATAACACAGAGATTCATACAGGACATAGATGTGTCTTTCAGGTGTATCTCTGTTTCAGTTATCACTAACTTGGATTGTTTTTTTGTTGGGTTGGGAAAAAATGTTGGTTGCCTGTGGGGATTTTGTTTGAATAAAACAAGGAAATGGTATTGCCATAATTCAAGACAGACTCTGCATCCGTGTCATATCCACATGCTACTTAACCTTTCCACTGGTTGAAATAGAGGGGTTTTTTTTCAGACCAAGATTAGTCCTCACACCTGAGGACAGCTGAAGTTGCTCCCTCCTCATGTAAGGAGGATGCTTAAGGATATCCCATGCTTATCTCTGTCATAAAGTTTCAATACAGAGGTCCATCTAGCTTCCACTTGTTTCTTTGACATGCTAAATGCTACTCTGAGTTCAAGTCTAGGGACAGGGAAGCCACAAAGAATAACAACTGGGTGCTAAGGCTGGGACCCAGGAATACATTCTTAATTTTCTTCTGCTGTTGACTAGTGAAGGAGCATTGCCCTGCTTTTGGCTTGGAGTTCTGGGCTGGTGCAGTGGTTGCAGGTCACCCGAGCACCATGCTGACACCTGCACCTCACTGAGCACGTGTGTCCTCTGGCAGTGAGTCCGTTTAAACCAGGATCTGAATGAAATATGCTATACGGGCAAAAACTTTTGGGTTTTTTTTTTTTCTGTTTAATTGCATCTACTATTTTTCTTTTGATATATTTTGCTGATGTACAAATGTAATTAAAATAAGACAGACCTAAAAGGGCTGTGAACAAACAGCAGCAGCTTCTTGGGCCTGCTTAGATTGGCGCAGCCCCAGCTGGGCTGTTTTTGCAGGCCTAAGCCTGCGAAATAAATTCTCTTTCTAGAAACTAAAGTTTGGATTTAGCTGAGCTTCAAGTGAGCATAGACATCAAAGTAGGCATTGTTGTTTGTTGCTGTTTATGATACGTGGGGGTTTTAAGCCCTCAGTTGGTGCCTTGGCCTCCCGCTTGCATGTGTGCGTTTGTAGCCTTGCAGTCACCATCCTCCTTGTTTTTACACAGAGTGATAGACAGAGTCTCTTAGTTTTTCTGCTTTGGTTGTCTCAGCAGTTGGGAACAGATTCTGGATTTTTATTTCTCTGGTTGATGCTGGAACAAAAGTTGAAATTAAGAGATTCCCCCTCTCAGGCTGCTGGTGCTCTCTGGGAGCTGTATCCCTGCTTTCCTGCAAGTGTAATAGTACTAAAGTTAACGTTACTGGTGACTTCCTGGCATAGCATCATTCTCCCAGAAATTCATGCTTAAAAATAAGGCTCTTCTAACTCTGCAAGTGACATTTTGAAATTTCTGAAGATATTTTGCAATCCAGGGGTATTTAAATCCTACCTAAGTAGTTAACTTCCATTGAAATAACTGGATCCTGGAATAACTTGAAAACGTGGGCTGTATTTTTAAGTCGATATTTTTTAGGTAATACAATGAAGTTAAGGGTTTAATAGGAAACATAACTTGTATCTTTCACCTTTTTCTAACTCTTCGGTCTTGTATCCACTTATTAAAGCATGCAATATTTAAGGTTTAAGAAAAATGCACATATGTTTCTCTGAAATCTGGGCCCACTCTGGAAGGTCCCAGTAACTGGGACACCTGAATGGTATAACAGTTTAGCATAATAAAGCTGAGACATCAGAGGGACTTGACTCGAGGCTCTCAAAATACACGGAACTAGTAGAATGAAATCTTTCCTCTTTCAATACAATTTTTTCCGGTCCAGTGTTCTTAGCAAGGGAAGTTGGCAGCAGCCTGTTCCTCCAATTGTGTGTTAGCCCCCAAGCTTTTCTGGCCATTGCATTCTGATTTTCCTTGGGTTTTAACCAACTCCTCACCCTCTCTGGCACTTGTTCTGCTTTGAAGTGTGTAGATGGGATGGCAGAGCAGTTTACTGCAGTATTTGTACTTATTATTTGGGAACCAATGGGAAGAAGAAATAACCTGGCATCTTTTGCAAGGGAATAGAGAAAGGCTTGTTTACCAGATCTCACATTTCTGGCAAACAGCTGGCTGTAGTTTTAATAATGAGCTGCCCATAATTGGAATGTATTTAATCCAACTTAACACACATGCACTAAACTTGCTAATTGGGAATTTCTCTTTATAATAAGCACATTACTCTTGCTTTTTCAAGTAATGTCAACACGCTGATACAGCAGAGAGAGTGCACCTCGCTACATGAATGCAGCTAGCAGGCCCCAGTGCATGGTAATTTTTGAAGAAAACATATGGTAAGAGTAATGGCTGAAGTCTGTAGACAGCTTGCCTAAATTACAGTGCATCCATTGAAACCAGGACACATGCTAAGCTGCTGAAAGCAAGGAGATGTCATTAAAAAATGATTCATATACCTTTGCCTTAATGAGTGCTCACACTTGAGGATTGCCAATTGCCTGATCAATACCTTCACTGCTGCACAAGGCAAAATTCTTTGTACAAGTGAACTATTTCCATTACAGAAGTGTGTAACTTCAGCACATACACTTTTGCCTTAAAGGAATTTGAAAATAATATTTTCTTTTTATATTTCTGAAACCTGCCTGTATTTGAATCTAGTAAATAAACAATCATGCACTGCCATATGGAGCAATTTCATAACAGCACATGGTAAGGTTCTAATGAGTTTTGCCATACTGTGCCTGACAGGTGAATTTTCAGCTTTGATTATAGGAGGCCAAAAATAATTCATCCAGGCCAATAAAGTTTGATTTAGATAAGACTTGATTATTTCTGCTATCAGCCATTAAGAACTGTTCTATCCTCATTTTCATTTTCAGGCGCATAGCCTGGCAAGAAGCAATAATGGATATTTATTGGGCTATCAAATCCACAGAGACTTGTTTACTTATCCAAGTGCTGCAGTTGTCAATATTCTGTAGTCCACTGGCTGCTATCTTTAAAAGGTATCATATTCAGGAGTTGTTTTCAAGCTCAACTCTTAAACTTTAAAAAAGTACTTTGAAGTTATTATTAGTAATGCAGTGCCTAGAGACCCCATTATGCCAGCCAGGGTACAAACAGAGTAAGAGACAGACCTGACACAGAAAATGTGCAGTCTTTTGTGCTTATTGACGAGCCCAAACACATCCAAAGCAGAGACAGCCAGGCTATTCCTGCTGCAGGTGAGTGCCTCTCCATTGAATTAATGGCAGCATGAACTCTGTTAACAAGACATATTGTGCTGTTGAAGGATTACAACATGAAGCAATATAGGTGCTGCCATGCTCAAATGGAGCAGAGTTCTGTCTACGGCAGCACAGCATAGCTTGGAACAGACAAAAGCTGATCTGGTAGAGGAAGGCTTAGAAATCTTGTGTTAAGCCTGTGTCATAAGATGCTGGTACCTTAGATCTCACCCTCATCTCTTGTAATTGAGTAATGACCTTAAGCCCTGAAGGCCAAGTTATATGACTGAGAGAAAGCCACAGAGTTAATTTTAATGAAGCAAACAAATAAATATTGTTTTACACCATTTTTCACCACATGAAGACATACATGTTAGTATTCTGTTTCAGATAGACCAGTTTCTCTGGTTTTCCAGCAAACTAGGGCATTGAATTATTCACAGAAGGCAAGTGCAAAGGGAGGTGTGTGCCACCTAGACCTCCTGCAGCTGCAGGAATAAGGAACTGTGCTGTAGCTCTTGCCTTAAAATCTGAAAGAGTTTCTTCCTTGGTGCTTCCTGAAATAGCTTAGTGTTCCTGGAAGGCTGGTAGGTCTCAAACTTGTAAGATTTCACCTTAGTGCTAACTACTGGTTTTTAGATATCTTGGGTGAAAAGGCATGCTGGATGTCATCTTGATCTCTCAGAAGCCCTTTATTCCCATTGCTTTATTCTTTTCCTCCTTCCTCTTATGTTCAACAGGTGAAAAATGAGCATTTATGCCTTTCAAAAAACTGCCAAATAGGTAGGCATGCCCCTGCGTAGCATGTGACATTTTATGCAAAGCTTTATCTCTGACCTTTCTTTTCTTAACCTTGGTTCAATTTCTTTCTGCCCTGGGGTTTGAGACAATGAAAGTTAATTATGACTCCTGTTAGGCCCTTTGGGAGGTTTGGCTCTTCATATACATCTACACAAAAAGTGACCTTGAAGGCCCTTTTTCAACATACGTCCCCTACCACACTTCGTCTCCTTTTTCTTCTTTTTCTTTCAGCAAAAATTTTAATTTTCTTTTAAGTGAGGGTCATGTAAGAATTCAGTATGAATAAAAATTATATCAAATGAAATTCTATTTATTTATTATTTTTTAGGGAATGATAACCTGGGACTCCTGCTCAAGGAATTCAGAAATCTTTGCCTAAAATTGGGATTACCTCTGAATCCCAAAGTGGAAGTCTAATTTGCAAATGCATTCACAAAAATGCTGAGGTTCAGGCAGTTCTTTTAGGTCCCCTATTTGAAAATTAAATAAAAGTGTCTTCCAATGGTTTCCACAATTAATACGAGAATGACTCGGGTACTGATTTGAAAGTATCACTAGTGGCTTGCAAATATTTTTCTTTGCATTCATGAGCTGTGTTGCAGTCTGGTGCCATACGTAAGGATTAAAAACTTAGGATAAGCAAGGAGCTCTGAAATTAAACCAGCATATAACTGAGCCAATCTTAGGTAGTATCTCTGAGGTAATTAAGAATGGAGCAACACAGTGATCAAATCAAGGTTGCAATTAAAACTGAATCAACAGATCAATGGGTTCAAATGAGCAAATCATCATATTAATATAGCAGGTAATCAAGTAGAATTAAGAGGTTGGCACTGGAGGGAATTTCTGTTAGTTTGAGTCTCAAATTGCAGGGACCAATGGGGAAGAACCCATTTTCTTTTAGCCTGAGATTTGATAGCAGCAATAACTGACCTAAGAAAGAAGCATATGCATGATCTTTCTGATCCTAAGTTTACACCTAGTGTTTTCATCTAGTGTTTGTGACAGTTTGATTTTTGTTCATTTTTAGAATGTGCATCTTATCAAAACTGTTTTCTTCTAGCTCACGGTTTTACAGTTTTGCTTGTTCTTACAGGTTATTGATCCCTAGAACACCAGAGAATCCACTTGTGGTTTTAACCATCATCTCTGTGTTTAAATTAGGTACAATGGCAGAATTTGGACTGCCTGCTGTTCACTTCTATGGCTAACGTACCTTGAAGTCCAGCTCTGAACCAGAAATACAGCTTCATGAAGAGCCTCATTTATGAAATGTGTATAGTTTCTGTGGCGCTCTTCTAAGTGGCTCCTTCAGCACCTCGTACTGTGCCAGAGCTCAGAGGCATCCTTTCCCTGCAAAAAGAGCCTTTCTGTGGATCTGGTTAGTCCCTTCTTTTCCAAATCTTTGGGAATGCCCATCTCTCAGATCTCCACCATCCTATAAATTTAGCTAAAATATATTCATAATGTCAAAAGTTATTAGAGGCATACAGACAGTGCAATAACACACGACTTGTCTCCTTAGGCAAGAATAACAAGATCTTTTTACATTTTATTGTAAAAATTCTCTTCCTGATTGAAGTATGAATCTTCCCAGACTCAGCTAGAATGTGGGCGTTCTCTAAAATTCTTTAGAAATATTTTGCCAAATAGGTTAATTTCAAGATTGAGTCACATCTTTTCACTGATATAACTGTAAACACAGGTTATAAACACAGAAGCAACTCATACGTGCCTGTTCACTATGATAAACTTGTTTTGCCTTTCCTGTGTTAATGGGGGTAGCCTTTTGAAAGACTGTCAAATTATTATGTGAAAAAGAGATTGTTTAAAATTCAGCATGACCTGGGGAGTTGGGCTGTGTTTCTCCAGACAAAATGGATGCCTACAAATCTTGCCATCTTAATTCAGAGACCAGATGCAACACAGGTCAATTTAATTTCATTACTGTCAGAAGGTCTTCTGAAAAGATTATAATGTTCGCAAGCCACTGCCTGCTGCAAGGTGATGCCACATGAGGAGAGTTCACTGGGGACCACATGCTGGAGTAAAATTAATTAACGCATGTCAGCAATGGAGAGTTAAAAGCAGGCCTATAACTTCTTCGATTGCTCACCAAAGGCAAAGTAATAATCAGTTTAAGTTTCTTAAACTGTTGAGAATCAACACGTAAAAAGTTAAATGAGTAATTTTTTTAAAATTGGTAGATATTGTAACAAAAAGGAAAGACTGAAAAAGTATGAGCAGGTGTATTTTTATGTTCTCTTTTTGTGGTAAGTGCTTACTAAGCTTAAGCTAACAGAAATGCAACTGCAGCACTGGATTGTCCATGATATCTAATTTTCAAACAGACATAAATACTACAGAACAACTTGTCATTTTAAAAGGGTAAACAGAAAAATCATATAAATTAAGTGACATTTAAGAAGTTCAGGGTTTATATCACAGCCACCAGGGAAATCAGAGACCTAAGGAAGAAATGTTTCTTTGGAGCATTGATGTAATCAGGCTTGGGAGAGAGATGGGCTTTTTCCTAACTGATTGTCCAAATAATTTAGAAGCATAATTTTGGACTCAGATTGTCACAAAGGATTAACTCTGTTTCTTTTTAATTATGGACCCTGCATTTGGAATTTGTTTTTAAGTTGATTGAAAATTAGTTCACTAAAGCAGTAAAAAGCTAAATGCAATCAGGTGACTGTAAGAAATAAAAAGCCCCACTGAGGCTCTGGTTTTTTGAAAACAGAAGAAATAATGGCACAGCAGCAAAGTTTATTTTGTTTGGGTCCTTACCTAAGTGCGTATAAGACCAGCAGAGCCTGCCTGGGGATAGAAGAACACTGTGATCACCTCCTGAGGTCCATTCAGAACATTTGCTATAATGGTAAGTCTGTCAAACGTTCATTAGTATCTTTGCAAAAAGATTGCCTCCGTCTGGAAAAGGACCTTGAGGTGATGAGTTAAGCACCATAACTGGAAAATATATTGACAGCAGAGTCATATCTGAACTCTTCAAGGATGCTCAAGGCCAAGTTCTGCTTAGGCTGGATGGGTTGGGACTGGAAGGGAGAAAAGAGTCTCCCACTAAAACTTTGAAAGGATGACTATAGCATGAGAGGTTCCCCTGAAGTCATTTGGGTGTTAATTGCACCCTTGGTGAAATGCAGCCTGAGAGGGGCATGCCCCCCCACCCCTCTGTGGCAGCTGGGGGTGCATCCTGGTGTGCAGTCAGGCTTTTGCTCTTGCTGAGTCTAGGTCAGGCCTGAAGACCCCTACTGAAGACACACACCTCTTCTGGGGCATGACAACAAAAATGAGCTCTTGCTGCAGCTGATCAAAGGCATCCCTCTGGTGTGTTGGTGACTGAGCAGCAAGGCATCCAGAGCAGGTGGTACTTGCATGGCTTGCTCTGAGTACAGGCTGTAGCAGCTGCTGTTACACGGTGATAAAAGCTCTTCCCTTTTCAGTCTGCAGTCAGATGCTGCTGTATCAACGAGCAGATGATGAGAAGAGCAAGCAAGGGGAAAGGTCACCTCCCATACTGTCACAGCACATCAAACAGCTAGCTGATATTCCTAACCCACAAGTGCAGGAATTCATTGTGCTTATCTCAGAGCAGTGTTCTGCACACCAGACAGCAGTTAGGGCCTGTCCTCGCTACTGGCATTTGTCATGTTAGAAGATGACCTTTGAAGGATTGAGTTACCAAACACCATGCTGGCCGCAGCTTTTCCATATGTATAGCCAAGAGCTAGCTGTAATGCAGTTATGCCAACTTGCTTAGCCCAAACAGGACCGGAGCTTGACCTCAGTATGCAACATGACCCATTCTTTGCTGTATTATCCAATTAGTCAGTCATTAATTTGTCTCTTTAAGGTCTTGTTCTAACAGGAGACAGACGATAATCCCTAACATTTTACAAACATAGCAATATAGACAATTCTGATGAAAGGCAACCTCAGGGGGGTTGACTAATCCTCCTCCTATCCTAAGGCAGGATCAGCAAGACATTTAAGCTTTTCATGAAAGATATTTATCTAACCCATCTTTAAAGGGAACCTATAATTCTGGGGAGAGGGCTGGGTTATAAACCCTGTCCCTTATTCTATCTTTTCTTTCTATCTTTCTCTACAGCTTCTTTTTTGTGGCTTTTTTTTTCACTCATTTCATCCACCAAATGTTTGGTTACAGATCCTAGAAAGAATACATTTATACATTGCCTATAAATAAGTTATTCCAATGTCTTAATAAAAGATTAGTCAGTGGCTTAGAGTCCATTAATTAATAAGCTGAGGCACTCTGTAGTAACTTCCACTGATGTATTAAGAGCTGTATGTACAATTCTGATGCATCTTATACATATAACATCTGATTGTTCTCTTAGAAATCAAGTCACATCCACATTTAATAGAATAAGTGCTCAAATAAAAAATCCTAAAGTCTTTCCATTCAAACTTGTTTTCCATGAAATTTTTTATAAAAGCAAAAAATGGGCCTCTGTATTTTGTAGACTGCTGTCTGAAAAATAGGCTACACTTTCACTGCTCTCAGAGGCATTTTACACACAGATTTTGTGCAGTGACTGTATTATGATGTTTGGGAAGTAGAGCTATGATCTTTTCTGGTCCTTGTTTGCATTTTACCACTGATGTCTCTGACTTAGATTTGTAGCGCTCTCATATACAAAATTATTAGTATGTCAGCAGAGAAAGTGCAAGCTTTTTCTGTCCTGAAGAGTTCCACAAAATGTTATACAAGTGTCTGTTAC